>NC_141995.1:3274584-3367084 GCF_049901715.1 Pseudonaja textilis
GAAAGAAGGGAAGGGGAGAAGGGTGTCGTTGAAAAGGAATTGAAAGGACATTGGGGCAGGGGGAAACACAGCCCCCCCCAGGTGATGGCCTTCTCAGGTGGGTCCTCCAAAATTACAAACATTCAAGAATCATGGAATCCCAAAGGTGGGGCGGTTTTTCTTTTTTTTTCTTCCTCAAAAGGCAAATGGACTTGCTTGAAGACATTTCGCTTCTCCCTGAAGAAGCTTCCTTGGTTCTGACGTTTGGATGCTTGACAATTTCAGTTCTGAAGACGGAGGAGGAGGAGAAAGAAAAGGAGAAGGAGGAGCATGAGGAGAAGGAGAAAAAGAAGGAGGAGGAGGAGGAGGAGGTGGGGGTTGCATGGTCCAACTAGCTAACATCATCAGTGCTAGAAGGGAGAACGGTTGGTGGGTTGGTGGAGGAAGAGGAGGAGCAAGGAGAGAAGGAAGAAGAGGAAGAGGAGGAGAAAAAGAAGAAGATTCTGTTATTCTGCTATTCTGCTATTCTATTGTTATTCTGCTATTCTGTTGTTATTCTGTTATTCTATTGTTATTCTGTTATTCTATTGTTATTCTGTTATTCTATTGTTATTCTGTTATTCTGCTATTCTGTTGTTATTCTGTTATTCTATTGTTATTCTGCTATTCTGTTGTTATTCTGTTATTCTATTGTTATTCTGTTATTCTGCTATTCTGTTGTTATTCTGTTATTCTATTGTTATTCTGCTATTCTGTTGTTATTCTGTTATTCTATTGTTATTCTGTTATTCTGCTATTCTGTTGTTATTCTGTTATTCTATTGTTATTCTGCTATTCTGTTGTTATTCTGTTATTCTATTGTTATTCTGTTATTCTGCTATTTTGTTGTTATTCTGTTATTCTGTTATTATTCTGTTATTCTATTGTTATTCTGTTATTCTGCTATTCTGTTGTTATTCTGTTATTCTGCTATTCTATTGTTATTCTGTTATTCTGTTATTATTCTGTTGTTATTCTGTTATTCTGTTGTTATTCTGTTATTCTATTGTTATTCTGTTATTTTGCTATTCTGTTGTTATTTTGTTATTCTTTTTCCAGAAAGGCTTCACCGTCTCTATCATTTGCTCTCTCACACACACATCCCCCCACACCTCCTAACAAAAATAATCAGGCACTTAATGACATGCAAGGAGTAAATCCAAGCGGTTGGCCTCACGTCATTTTTGTCCCCCAGGATAAAATACTCCCATGGGGAGCAAAATAAAAGCTGGACCCCACTCCCCAATAATTGCCATTGAGGAGGAATAGGCTAAATAACCGGCTGGGCAGAGAGAGAATAGCTTTGTGGGAGGGAAGCAAAATTGCTCTGCCAATTCAGGCGACAATTTCAGGCAACATGTTAGCAGTCGGAGTGACTCAACTATATTTTTTTGTTCTTTCTGTTGCCGGTTTCCCAGGCGTTTGCGTTACACCCTTTTTCCTTCTTTGTTGCACCCGACATGGCAAGCCAATTCATGCCTGGGTAGGGGCTGGAACATCAAATGAAGGGGCTCTCGCAGATGTTCCTGGCTGGCCAGGTGTTGGCCAACACTGAATAGTCTCCCAAGGGTTAGCCCTGCATGGTAGGATGTTTATTCTGCCTTTGCTCCAACAAGCTAAAAAGGCCACACGGGAGGCTAACTAGATGCTCTGAGAAAGGAGAAGAGTAGGAATTGGAGGGAGAGGGAGAAAGAGAGGGAGAAGGGGAAAGGAAGGAAGAGGGAAGAGGGAGAGAAGGAAGGTGGAAGGAAGGGAAGGAGGGAAGGAGAAGGGGAGGGAGGAGGAAGGAAAGGGGGGAGGAAGAGAAGGAGGAAGGGAAGCAGGATGGAAGGAAGGAAGGTGTAAAGGAAAGGAAGGAGGGATGGAAGAATGGAAGGAAGATGGAAGGGAGAGAGGGAAGAAGAGAGAATGGAAGGAAGGAAGGGAAAGAGAGATGGGGAGGGAGGGAGGAAAGGAGGAAGGGAGGAAGGGAAGCAGGATGGAAGGAAGGAAGGTAAAACAGAAAGGAGGCAGGGAGGAAGGAAAGGAGGGAGGAAGAGAAGGAGGAAGGGAGGAAGGGAAGCAGGATGGAAGGAAGGAAGGTGTAAAGGAAAGGAGGGAGGGATGGAAGGATGGAAGGAAGAGGGAAGGGAGAGAGGGAAGAAGAGAGAAAGGAAGGTGTAAAGGAAAGGAGGGAAGGAGGGAGGGATGGAAGGATGGAAGGAAGAGGGAAGGGAGAGAGGGAAGAAGAGAGAATGGAAGGAAGGAAGGGAAAGAGAGATGGGGAGGGAGGGAGGAAAGGAGGAAGGGAGGAAGGGAAGCAGGATGGAAGGAAGGAAGGTAAAAAGGAAAGGAGGCAGGGAGGAAGGAAAGGAGGGAGGAAGAGAAGGAGGAAGGGAGGAAGGGAAGCAGGATGGAAGGAAGGTGTAAAGGAAAGGAGGGAGGGATGGAAGGATGGAAGAAAGATGGAAGGGAGAGAGGGAAGAATGGAAGGAAGGAAGGGAAAGAGAGATGGGGAGGGAGGGAGGAAGGAAAGGAGGAAGGGAGAAATGGAAGCAGGATGGAAGGAAGGAAGGTAAAAAGGAACGAGGCAGGGAGGAAGGAAGGCTGGAAGGAAAGAAGATGGAAGAGAGGGAAAGAGGGAAGAAGAAAGGAAGGACAGGAGGCACCATTGTGCCCAAAATTTTTGTCGCTTAAATGAGACGCTGGTTAAGTGAGTTTTGCTCTCTTTTATAATGTTTCTGGCCCACGGTCATTAAGTGAATCAAAGCAGTTGTTAAGTTGATAAGGGTGTTGTTCAATCCATCGGGCTTCCCCGTTCATTTCACTTGTCAGACCGTTGCAAAAGGGGAAATTACGTGACCCCGGGAACATCGCAAGCGTCATAAATACGAGCCAGTGGCCGACCGTCCGAATTTTGATGACGGACAATGTGGCAGAAGTGTGAAAAACAGTCCTTGGTCACTTTTTTTTCCCAGCACCTAACTCAGAGTCATCACTAAGTGAATTATTGTAAGTCGAGGACTATCTGTAGTAGGGCAAATATTGTGTTTCCCTGAAAATATAGACCCTGTCTTATATTGTTTTTGCCATTAAAAAAGGCACCAGGTCTTATTTTCGGGGGACGTCACCCACTGACTAACCTCACTTGCGTGCATCACCCCCTGGCCTCCTTTTCGCTGTCAGAGGCCTTCAGGAGCTTCTTCTTCTGCAGCCGGGAAGGCTTTCCTGAAGGCCTCTGGAGAGGATAACAAGAGCTCTGGATCGATCCTGAGCTTTGTCCTCAGCTCCAGAGGCCTTCAGGAAAGCCTTCCCGGTCTTGCCGGCTGCAGAAGAAATGGGCCCGCAAGGCAGGTGTCGGGTTGAGTGAGGCCTGGCTACACCTGTCCAAAGGTAAGTGTCAGGATTCCGGCAGTGACCCCAATTAAATCATGAGCCTCGAGCCAAACTTCCAAAACTTCATGAAGGATTTATTAGGAGTTAACATGCCAGCACTGCCTGGGTGTAGCCAACTCTGAGACACATCATTCATGGTCACCCTTGACCCTGGTTTTTCCCCCACCCTACCCTCCCTGGTGTATCCTTATTCATATTCTCCAATGGGACACGTCCATAGCCCAGAGTCATCAATCAGGCTCTCCAGTTAGATTTTAGCTCAGCAGAAAATTCAGTCACCTAGTTAGTTACTATCTCTGAAAAACTATTTATGGAATGCACGTTCGATTTCCAAGCTGCCGCACTGCTCTTTCAACCCTCTTCCCCCCCCCCCCGTCCCTTTCTGTTGGCAACTTTAAAATAGACCTTAGAAATATTTTATGAGTTGACAGTAAGTAGTAGAGCGGCTCCACCACCGCCTCCAATACCCACCCTCGCTTAATTTTTACCCGTCCACTCTGAACTGGGCGGGATCTTAATTAGGGCTTATTTTTTGGGGGGGCAGGGCTTATATTTTAGAGCAGTGGTCTCCAACCATTTTTGTGCCGCGGCCCGGTACCGGCATCACAAAATCATCCGCGGCCCGGTACCGGCATCAGCACGCATGGCAAGGCGAGCCGAGCGACCGGCCAGCCAGCCGTCCCCCGCTTCTCCCCGCCACCTTCAACTCCTCCTTTGTACCTGTGTCGATGGGCTTCGCGACGGCTTCGGGACGGTCGCTCGGCTCGCCTTGCCTTGGGTGCTGAAAGAATCCTCGCGCCTTAGTTTCGCTCGGGCCGCCCCTCGATGAAACTAAGGCGCAAGGATTCTTTCAGCACCCAAACGCCGCTTTCTACCCGGAAAAGCTCACCGGAAGCACTTTTTCATCAAAACAAGATGGCGGCGCCCAGCAAACCGGCGGCCCGGTAGAAATTGTTCCACGGACCGGTACCGGTCCGGGGACCGGTGGTTGGGGACCCCTGTTTTAGAGCACATGTAAAAATCAAGCTAGGACTTACTTTCGTAGGTTGTATTTTCAGGGAAACAGAGTAGATAGAAAGACAACCCACCGGCAGAGCTATGTTGGGATAAGAGTTGGCGATGGGTCCAAAATCCCCCAGAAAGCTCCGATGTCTAAGGGGTGACCCTGAGTGCGAATCCAGCACTTTCCGCCCTCTGTGACTCTGCTGCCAAGCTAAAACTCCACAGAGATCTAAACGTCGTTAAAAAAAAAAAAAATGACCAGGCTTGCAAAAACTCGGGTCATTAACGGGTTAAAGCCGCAAACGTGCAAAGCAGGACGCTAATGAATGCTAATGATGGTTAACGAAAGCCCCTCGGCTGTCGTGATTAAGGCACTGAAGTGAAAGCTCGGTGACCCTGAGTTCTAATGCTGCCTTAGGCACAGAGCCAGCTGGGGGACGTTGGGCCAGTCCCCCCACTCAACACACAGCGCTCTCTTTAGCCCCAGGAAGGGGGAGGTCGATGGGGGCTCCCCGCTTCGGAGTCCTTGCCAAGAAAACTGAAGGGGTGGTCGGTAGCCGGAGGCCAGGATTTCTCCTCCCTTTCTCCTTCCACCCTTCTATTTCTTTCTCTCTCTTTTCTTTTTTAACAAATTTGATTCAGTTTTTCAGGTTGAAAACAAAAAATCTCTTTTTAGTGGACAACGTATTTCCGGGTCATCACCTTTACACACAAACATGACAGCAATTATACCTTCGTATATGCCTACTTAATTCTATTATTACCTTTTCCATTCCAAGTTTTCAGTCAGGAGAGAAACCAACACGTGAATGCTAGCCTCTTTCGTGAATCTCCATCGAAACATCTTTTTGTTTCATTTCAATTATTTCAAATATAATTCTTTAAGATTTATTTTAAAAATAAAAATAAACAATACGTATTTGCCTAATAATAGCAATAATAAAGTGACCAATGTCTCCCCTTGCTTTTTAATAGTCTACTCTCCTTCCATCCTTCTATTTCTAAAACCTTTTATCCAGTAGCGGTATTCCCATGTTTTTTTACTACTGTGGGTGTGGCTTGGTGGGCGTGGTGTGGTTTGGTCAGCATGGCTTGGTGGGCGTGGCAGGGGAAGGATATACTGCAAAAATCCCCCTTCCGTCCCCCTCCCCACTAACCTGCTTTCCAGCTCCGTTCTCCTCTGCAGGGCAACCAAAGGAGACCCAGCCGATCATCTGGGACTCAACGGGAGGCAGAGAAGAGATTGGGGTTGGCGGGGACAGTCAGAGGTCGGCCGGTTCTCCAGAACTACTCACCATTTCCGTTACCGGTTCTCCAAAACTGCCCCGAACTTGCTGAATACCAACTCTGGAGGAGAAGGAGAATGGAAAGGAAGGAAGGAAGGAAGGAGGAAGGAAGGAAGGAAGGAAGGGAGGGAGGGAGGGAGGGAGGGAGGGAGGGAGAAGGAAAAGAGGAGGAGGAGGAGGAAGAAAAAGGAAGGGGAGGAAGGGTGAGATTCAACATTTTTTACTACTGGTTCTGTGGGCATGATTTGGCGGGCGTGGATTGGCGGACATGGCAGGGGAAGGGTACTGTACCATTTCCATTCCCTCCCCATTCCTGGGAGAATGATACTGTTAAAATCCAGAGGAAAGGAAGGAAGGAAGAAGGAAAGATAGAAAGAAAGGAAGGAAAGAGAGAGAAAGGAAGAGAGAGAAAGAAACAAAAGGAAGGAAGGAAGAAAAAGAAAGCAAGGAGAGAGAAAAGAAAAGGAAGGAGAAAGAAAGTAAAAAGAAGGAAAGAGTGAAAGGAAAGCAAGCAGAAAAGCAAGCGAGAGAAAGAAAGAAAGAAAGAAAGAAAGAAAGAAAGAAAGAAAGAAAGAAAGAAAGAAAGAAAGAAAGAAAGAAAGAAAGAAAGAAAGAAAGAAAGAAAGAAAGAAAGAAACCAAGCAGCCTGTTGAGACATATTCCTTCCAACACCACTTGGAAAATGGCAGGGTTTGAGATGTTTGCCCTGTTCCCACAGGCCCGGAACAAGCAAACCATGATTGGTGGACTCTGGGACTAGCTCTAATTGTCTGCTGGTTCTTCCCTTGCTTACCAAGGGGCCACCTGGGAGCTGACCATGTTTTCCTGTGTTGCGAGTCCATCCTTGGCTTGGTGGGGAGGCAAGATGCGGGGTAGGTGGGGTGGGGGCACATTGCATGCCGGCTTGTGCCAGCTGCCTTTATCTCTCCCCGGCTTCCAGGGAAACGGTGTTGGGAAACGGCCTGCCAAATGATATCTGGGCTTGCCAGCTGGGAAGGCGAGACCGCCAAGCACCCAGCAGAGAGGAAGAGAAAGAAAGAAGCCGAAGAAAAGAAAAAGGAAAGGGGAAAAAACCAGAATTCTCACCGAAGCAGAAAAGAGACTGGGCTTCGGCGAATGTTGGACCTCGGTGAAAACGCCTGTCGATGCCAGCATTGTGCAACCAGCGGCTTGAAAAGAAAGTGGAAGAAGGGAGGCCTTTGGAGGTTGGCAAAAAGGAGCGGAATTCTTGGGAAGCTGGTAAAAAAAACAAAAACGCGCCTGGCCATTTTTTTCGGTCTCTCGGGCCGACCCTCCATGGCGGGATATCGGGAGATGCCGCTCCAAAGAATGGGAGAAAGAGGGGGTGACTCTCGGCAATTTCCCCCGAAATGCGCTAAATGAGAGAACCAGTTGGATCTAGCGGGGAAGGTGAAACTGGGAGGTGGTGAGTTCTAGTTTTGCCATAGGCATGAAAGTCAGATGGGTGACTATGGGTGACTCAACAGGAGACAGTGAGTTCTAGTTCTGTCTTAGGCATGAAAGGCAGCTGGGTGACTATGGGCGAGTCACTCGGAGACAGGGAGTTCTAGTCCTGCCTTAGGCATGAAAGGCAGCTGGGCAACTTCGTGCCAGTCACTAGGAGACAGGGAGTTCTAGTCCTGCCTTAGGCATGAAAGGCAGCTGGGTGACTATGGGCGAGTCACTCGGAGACAGGGAGTTCTAGTTTTGCCATAGGCATGAAAGGCAGCTGGGTGACTTTGTGCCAGTCACTAGGAGACAGGGAGTTCTAGTCCTGCCTTAGGCATGAAAGGCAGCTGGGTGACTATGGGCAAGTCACCAGGAGATGGTGAGTTCTAGTCCTGCCTTAGGCATGAAAGTCAGATGGGTGACTATGGGCGAGTCACCAGGAGACGGTGAGTTCTAGTCCTGCCTTAGGCATGAAAGTCAGATGGGTGACTATGGGCGAGTCACCAGGAGACAGTGAGTTCTAGTCCTGCCTTAGGCATGAAAGGCAGCTGGGTGACTATGGGCAAGTCACCAGGAGATGGTGAGTTCAAGTCCTGCCTTAGGCATGAAAGTCAGCTGCGTGACTCTGGGCCAATCACCAGGAGATAGTCATAAGCCACTTTTTTCAGTGCCCTTGCAACTTTGACTGGTAACTAAACGAACTATTGTTAAGTCGAGGACTACATAGGGAAGAGGAGGTAGTTTTATTTTTATTTCACCACTGAGAAAGCAAACAGTCCTGGTCTAATTTCACCTGCTCAAAAGTGGAATCCTTTTGAAAGAATATTTTACATCAATAGAATTTGCAGGTGATACAACAGTGGTGGGACTCTCTCCATGTGGGTTGGTGAGGATGACTCTGCCTACCGAGATGAGGTGGACCGACGGTTGCTTTTGTGGTGTGGAGACAATAACTTGGTCCTCAACACCAAGAAGACCAAGGAGATGATAGTGGACTATATCGAAGGAACAGGTCAGAAATCCAGCCCTTGCTTATCAAGGGAGACCGAGTGGAGCAAGTGGCCAGTTTGAAGTTTCTGGGTGTTACCCTAAAAGAGGACCTGACCTGGGGGGCTCACATTGGAGCTCTGGTCAAAAGGGCCCAGCAGAGATTAGACTACCTGAGGCTTCTCAGGAAACAACAACTGGATGGAAAACTGCTGGTGACCTTCTACCGCTGCACCATAGAGAGTATCTTAACTTACTGCACACCTGTAGGGTTTGCCAATTGCACAGGGGCAGATATGACAATGCTCCAGAGGGTTAATGTCATTGCCCAGAAGATCCTGGGTTGTCCTCTCCCCTCTTTGGAAGAACTTTATAGCTCCCGCTGCCTTAAGAAAGTTCAAAACATCCTCAAAGATCCATCTCATCCTGGGCACCCCCCTTTTTTTTGAACTATTACCATCTGGCAGACGGTTCAGGATAATAAAAACAAGAACAAATAGGCTGAAAAACAGCTTCTATCCCAGGGCAATATCTCTGTTGAATTCTACTGTACGGCGAACCTATGGCAGGCATGCCAGAAGTGACACACTGAGCCACTTCCGCCGGCACTTGAGAGCTAGCTTGGAAGAGCCCCACTGTGCATGTCCATGCCGCCTCCATCCGACAGCTGATTGTCGGGTATCTGGAATGCAGGCACGAGGAGTGTGCGGGAGACATGTCCGCATGTGCAGAGATGCACAGTATATGAGGGGATCGCACACGCATGCGCAGAGATAGGCAACGCGTGGGAATGATCATACGTGCAGAGTTGCGTGGCGTATGGGGGGGTGATCATGCGCACGTGCACAGATGTGCGATACACAGCAGGGGGATCACGCGCACATACACAGGGCATATGGTGAGGGCCCCAGCATGCATTGCCTTCTGGGTGCTGGCACATGAGTGCGAGCGCAGGAGTGTGTGTGCAATTATCGGCATGGGAGCCGCAAAAGGTTATCCACCACTGGCATAGGGCAATATTAATGCAGAATCAAGTTTTTCAATTCAATGTATATAAAATGCGAAGGATGTGGGTTTGTGTTTATTTTCATAGTCATCGTGTACAGTGAAGATAGTATTTAATTTCATTGCACGATGTGCAATGACGACAAAGTAAACTAAACAAAACCGAACTAAATACAGTTTTGGATGTGCAATTAAGATACCACACATTTTGAAACGACATCTTTCTAATGGTTCTCCAGCAAACACCTGATTTTTATTATTATTATTTTGCATTAGAGATGCCAGGCAGATGAGCAAAGTTGCCTTATTAATTTTTTTTTCTGATTAAACAGCTTTAGTTACATCCTTAATAAAGTGGAAAAATTGATGTGTAGATTAAGCATGGGTAAATAGATTAAACAATGACTTGTTTGTTTTCCATTTGGGCAGACCTGGAAAAGAAATATCCGCTGTTACATTGCAAGCAAATCGTTCGTGAATGAACAAAAATAACAACTCGGATCATTAAAGAGGAAAGTAAAACAAAACAGAAACAACAAAAAGCAGAATAAATATCATTTTATCCAGATCTTCACAAATTTTCACAAGAAGAGTTCTCCACTCCTCTACTCGTTGCAGAATACCTCATGCCACCAGACTTGAAATTCTAGACCTAGAAAACCTAAAACTACGCCGCCTTCGGTCCGATCTAAGTATAGTATATAAAATCATACCTTGCAATGTCCTACCTGTCAATGAATACTTCAGCTTCAAGCATAACAACACAAGAGCAAACAATAGATACAAACTCAAGGTTAATTGTTAATTATTTCTTCTTCTTCTTCTTCTTCTTCTTCTTCTTCTTCTTCTTCTTCTTCTTCTTCTTCTTCTTCTTCTTCTTCTTCTTCTTCTTCTTCTTCTTCTTCTTCTTCTTCTTCTTCTTCTTCTTCTTCTTCTTCCTCCTCCTCCTCCTCCTCCTCCTCCTCCTCCTCCTCCTCCTCCTCTTCTTCTTCTTTTTTTCTTCTTCTTCTTCTTCTTCTTCTTCTTCTTCTTCTTCTTCTTCTTCTTCTTCTTCTTCTTCTTCTTCTTCTTCTTCTTCTTCTTCTTCTTCTTCTTCTAATTCTAATTCTAATTCTTCTTCTTGCTCCTCCTCCTCCTCCTCCTTCTTTCTTCTTGTTATTGTTGTTATTGTTGTTATTTTTTCTTCTTCCTCTTCTTCTTCTTTCGCAGCAGGCCCCCCTAGTTTTTTTTTTGCCCCCTGGGCCTTGGGGGATGATTTTGCTCCCAGGAGGCTTCCCTGGGGCCCAGGAAGGCAAAAAATAGAGTAGGAGGGGTGCATCACCCCGCCATGATCTGTTTTGGGGCCTCCTGGGCCTCAGGGAAGCCTCCTGGGAGAAGCAGTAAGACAGTGAGCGGAATCCCAGCACAGCTGATCATTAGAACAGCTGATCGTTGGTACGGAAAAAAAAGAAAGAAATACCTTAAGGAGTGACTGGACACAGGACAATGCAGTGAGTGATGTCGGGCATGCTCGATAAGGACTGACTGGTCAGGGAGGGGCGGGCAGAGAGAGGCAGGGTCATCCAGGGGCACGATTTGCCAGTTGTCCAAACTGGGAAGAATCATAACAACCAGTTCCATAGAACCAGTCTGAACCGGTAGAGTGCCACCCCCTCATCTTACACCCCAAATGAACCACCAACTTTCCATTGCTAAGCAATTTAAGTGAGCTTTGCCCCATTTTATGACCTTTCTGGCTATGGTCGTTAAGCAAATCATTGCCATTGTTAAGCTAGTCACACGGTTATTAATTGAATCTGGCTTCGCTTGTTAGGAAGGTCGCAAAAGGGGATCACGTGATTTTTGGGACACAGTGACCATCGTAAATAGGAGCTAGTTGCCCAGGGTCTGGATTTTGATCAGGTGACTGTGGGGATGCCTGCAATTTTATCTATCTATCTATCTATCTATCTATCTATCTATCTATCTATCTATCTATATCTATCTATCTATCTATCTATCTATCTATCTATTTATCTATCTATTGATTGATTGATCGATTGATTTGTCCATCGCTTACAATAAAATAGGTATAAGTATATACATAGTTATGAATACACAAAATGGGTACATATAAGAAAAATAAAAGAAACAATAGGACAGGGACGGTAGGCACAGTAAGCAGAAATTTCTAGAGATGGTTGAAGAATTAGAATTTGTGGACATGTGGAGGAAGAGAAACCCAGGAATATCACAGTTCATTTTCTACTCCCGCCCACACAAATCATGGTCCAGGATAGATATGGCTTGGGTAAATGCAAGGAGATTCGGAATATAAAGATTTTCGCTAATATGTGGGCAGATCATAATCTGGTACAGATAATATGGAAAAATAGTCTCTATAAAAATGGTAAATGGACACTCAATTTGCATCTATTGAAGGAGGAAGAATATATTCAAAAAATTAGGGAAGAACTGACCAGTTTTATTAAATTTAATAAGAAACAGGATACCTCATTTCAGAATCTATGGGATAGTATGAAGGCATAAGGGGAATATTGATAGCTTTTACAGCAAATAGAAATAAAGAAAGAGAGGGAAAGCGGAAAGCTCTAATAAAAAGAAAAGAAAATGGAAAATAAGCAAATCGAAACCCCGGGGGACGAGCAAATTAGAAACGAATTAGCAATAGTTAAACATGAAATGAATATTTACGATCAAGAGGAATTAATTAAAAAATTATTATATACAAAACAAAATTATTTTGAGCATGTAAATAAATCCGGTAGGTGGCTGGCATAAACATTAAGAAAAGAAAATCAGAAAAGAATGATATATCAACGAGGATAAAAATGGAATAATAGAAACGGATCTGGAGAGAAAAAGAAAGGAAGTCGCAAGAGAATATTTTGAGGATCTTTATAAACATGAGGAAGTTGGTTTAAATAAAATAGAAGAATATTTGAAAGAAGGAATTCTGTACCCTTTATCGGATGATAAAAAAGAGCTGCTTCATAAAGTAATAACTTTAGATGAACTAAAGGCGGCGATTCAGAAACCAAAAAGAAACAAAATGCCAGGTCCAGATGGGTTACCAAACGAATTATATAAAGAGATAGGTGCCACACAAGAGAATATGCTATTAGAGGTCTGCAATGAGGTTTTACTGGAAGCTAAAATTCCATAATCATGGAAGGAAGTTTACGTAATATTGATTCCAAAAGAGGGTGCAGATGCCAACCAAATAAAGAATGATAGACCAATATCTCTTTTAAATTCAGATTATAAAATTTTTATGGTGATAATGGCAGAAAGATTAAAGAAAGTACTTAGTAACAAAATTCATTCGGATCAAAATGGTTTTCTTCCTACGAGGCAGATCAGATATAATACAAGAATAATAATAGACATATTAGAATATTATGAAAAACATCCAGGAAACCAAATGGCCTTGGTCTTCCTGGATGCGCAAAAGGCTTTCGATAACTTAAATTGGCATTTTATGAAGAAGCAGATTAACTTGATGGACTTTGGAGGTAATTTTGTAAAAATGTTAAATGCAATTTATGCTACACAAAAGGCTAACGCATTATTAAATGGAGAAATTACTAAATCATTAAAGATAAGGAAGGGTGTCAGACAGGGATGCCCTCTTTCACCTCTGCTTTCCATAACGATTTTAGAAACGTTGTTGGATAGAATTAGATCAAATAAAGAAATTAAAGGAACCAAAATTAAAAGTCAAGAGTATAAATTACAGGCCTTCGCAGATGATATGGTTTTTGTTATAGAAGATCCAATAGACTCAGGACCAGCCTTTACTAAATGAAATAGATAAATTTGGTAAACTAGCAGGATTAAAAATTAATAAGGAAAAAACCAAAATGCTAGTTAAAAATTTAACAAGTAGTAAACAAAAAAAAAAAATTGGACGAAAAGATGGGATTACAAATTGTAAATAAGATCAAATATTTAGGCATCTGGTTAAGAGCTAGAACATTAAATCTGTGGGAGAACAGCTACACCAAATTATTGAAACAGATTGAAAAGGATTTGGAAAATTGGAATAAGATGCAAATTTCATTATTAGGTGGAACAGCAACAATCCAAATGAATGTTTTACACAAAATACTATATCTGTTTCAAACAATTCCGATATTATTGGACAATTTTTTTTCTAAAGAATTAGATAAAATTAGGATGAAATGTATCTGGGCAAAGAAAAAAATGAGAATAAAAAAAATATATTTACAAGATGACAAAAGCACGGGTGGATTTGGACTCCCTGGGAGATCTATTATAAAGCGGCGGCATTCGTATGCGGAAAAGATTGGATCAATTTGAGGAACAATAGAATTTTAAAATTGGAGGGCCACAACTTACAATTAGGATGGCACGCATTTTTTGTGGAACCCAAAGAGCCAAAACAATTTATACCTTACTAGACATGTATTTCGAAAGCCATTAATTAAAATTTGGGCTGATATTAGAAGAAATCATTATACCAAAATTCCGAGGTGGTTTTCGACGATGGAGGCAACGTTCCACTTAAATACGATGGACATCAATAAAAAACTGAAGTACCATCAAATATTAGACAAAGAGGGAAGAATTAAAACGATACAGGAACTTGAAGCAGTAGGGATAATCACTGATAATTGGTCCTATTTCCAAGTAAAATTGAGATATGATAAAGACGTAAAGGAATATGGAATTGAGGTAAAAGATACGCATTTAGACAAAATGCTTTCAAGTCCTGAGAAAGGGTTGATTTCTAAATTTTATAATTACTTATTTGAACATGAAATGTATGTTTTTAATTCTTGTAAATAAAGTTTAAAAAGAAAATAGCTGAACTCCCTTTCCTCCTCTCTGTGGCAGCCCCTCAAATATTGGAACCAGGTGCCTTCCCTAGTAAATCTATATTAGACTATATTAATCTATATAAGGCACTTTACAAAAAAAAAAACCCTGGAAAGATTTCCACAGCGGGAATAGTTCTGGATGTGAAGGAGACCTTATTTAGATTAGGGAACGAGAGATTTTTAATGCGGTGAGACATCTCGTCTAATATACTCGTCCAAAGACACAGTAATTAATTAAGCGGGATTAGCTTAATTGCACCTAACAAAAAGTATTACAAAACTGGAATATTAGCAAAGCAAACACTTGGCAAACAGAACCAAGAATGGGGAATGCTGATTATTCCAATTTGGAGAGCTAATTTGCTTTCCCTTCATGCTTAGATAACTGTGTAACCCATCACGTTGGCGTTTTCTCCCTGTTGTAAAATGCAACGTGACGTACGACCGTAAGGGAGCCCAACCTTTCTGTTGTTCGGTGAAGCGTTGGGTGAAGTGAGTTTCTCCTGCCCTGCCCCCCATTTTACGGCCTTTCTCAACACCGTGGTTAAGTGAATCCCTGCCGTTGATATGTTAATCACGTGGTCGTTAAGTGAATCTGGCTTTGACTTTGCTCATCAGAAGGTCGTCAAAGGGGATCATGGGATCCTCCAGGGGACACAGTGACCGTCGTAACTATGAACCGGTTGCCGAGCATTTGAATTTTGATCATGTGACCATGAAGATGCTGCAAAAGTCGTGACTGTGAAAAACGGCCGTAAATCACATTTTTTCCCCCAGTGCTGTTGTAACTTTGAATGGTCATTAAATAAACTGTTGTAAGTTGAGGACTACTTGTAGGCCCAGGGTTGAAATTCTGGAATTTATCCCTTTTTTCCTTCCTTCCTTCCTTCCTTCCTTCCTTCCTTCCTTCCTTCCTTCCTTCCTTCCTTCCTTCTTCTCTCTTCTTTTCCTTTCTTTCCTTTCCTTTCCTTTCCTTTCCTTTCCTTTCCTTCCTTCCTTCCTTCCTTCCTTCCTTCCTTCCTTCCTTCCTTCCCTCCCCTCCCTCCCTTCCTTCCCTTCTCTCCCCTTTCCTTCTCTTCCTTCCCTTCCCTTCCCTTTCCTTCCTTCCTTCCTTCCTTCCTTTATGTCTCTTTTTTACCTTCTTCTTTCTTTCTTTCTTTCTTTCTTTCTTTCTTTCTTTCTTTCTTTCTTTCTTTCTTTCTTTCTTTCTTTCTTTCTTTCTTCCTTCCTTCCTTCCTTCCTTCCTTCCTTCCTTCCTTCCTTCCTTCTTTCCTTCCTTTATGTCTCTTTTTACCTTCTCTTTCTTTCTTCCTTCCTTCCTTCCTTCCTTCCTTCCTTCCTTCCTTCCTTCCTTCCTTCCTTCCTTCCTTCCCTCTTTTTATTTCTTTCTCTGTGGAATTTATTCATGGGAGCCATGAAAGTAGGAAAGCCTATATTATACCTGGTAGCAATTTCAAATTCACTAAATGGTAGGATTAGCTGAAGATTTATGATCCTGTGATAAATAAATACTTTCAACTGGTTCCCATAAATAAAAGTGCTACAAATTAAAAATTAAGGGTAGTTTGAATTACATTATATTTCCTTTGGCTCTGCTAAATTAAAAACAAAAACATTATAAGTAATAAAGGCTTCAAAGTTATACAGATTGTCCTTGATTTGCAACCATTTAGTGACCATTTGAAGTTGCAACGGCACTGAAAAATGTGACTTGTGACCGTTTTTCACACTTGCGACCAATCATTGCAGCCTCCTCAGTGTCACATGACCAAAATTCAGATGTTTGGTAACTGACTCATACTTACGACGGTCGCAGTATCCCAGGGTCACAAAAGTCAACGGGGAAGCCAGAGTCAATTAACCAGGTCACTAACTAATCAATTGCAATGATTCACTTAATGACCACGGTAAGAAAGCTTGTAAAAAGGGGGAAAAACTCACTTAACAACTGTCTTGCTTACCGATTGATATTTTGAGTTAAATTGTGGTTGTAAAATCAAGGACCACCTCACTGACCTGACCAACCTGATTTAATGACCTTTTGTTTTTTTTTGCAGTGATCATAAATCAAGGACTACCTGTAATTTGTGATAGCTTAGCTTTCGGCAAGATTTTTAGTTTGGATTTTAAGGAGACTTGTGGTCCTATATGTGTAGTGTATCTTTTAATGTTTCCAACTGATTTACGTACACCAAGGTGAGTTTAATTGGCTGCAAGACAATCCATTTTCTCAAAATTAAAATTATGGCTTTCTTTAGGAGAACTGTTTGATGGGCTGTAAACAGGCTTCCTGGTACACATATCTGGTTATCTATTTTAAATATATCTATATTACTCTCTCTTTCCTGGATTTATTAATTTGAAAAGAAGTTTTGAAAAAGTCTAGTTTGGTAGTTGAAATGCAAACGCAAATGCATTATACAAATGCATAAACGAGGAGGAGAAAAAAAACTTATCAAATAGGTGTACAAAAAGCACCAAAAACAAAAAACAAAAACAAAAAAAAAACCAGGAATAAATCACTTGAAAATCCTCTTCTCTGGTTCTCTGTCAAAAATAATTACTACAAAGGTCAACAATGGATTACATCATGAATCCCTTGGTGCAGGATAAATGCAGATTTATCCTGTGGGGTCCTTGGTGGTCTCTGAGCTTGGTTGTTTTCATGCAGACTTTCATTATCCAAGGAGGTTAACGTTTTCCCCTGAAACGGAGTCCAAGATTGCTAAAGAATTCCTAGAAGTTTGGCACTCAGACAAAATGGCCACCAATGGGCACATAGAGATAACAGATAACAGATCATCAGAGCTGGAATGGACCTTGTGGGTCATCTAGTCCAACACCCTGCCCAAGAGGGAGAACCTACACCATTTCTGACAGATGGGAGTCCAATCTCTTCTTGAAAGCCTCCAGGGATGGAGCTCCCACAACTTCTGAAATCAACTCCTGTTCCATGGGTGGATTGTTCTCCCTGTCAGAAAGTTTCTCCTTATTTCCAGGTTGAATCTCTCCTTGTCCAGTTTCCATCCATTATTCCTTGTCTGACCTACAGGTGCTTTAGAAAATAGCTTGACTCCCCCCCTGCCGCAGCCCCTCAAATATTTGAACTCTGCTATCCTATCTCCCCTGGTCCTTCTCTTTACTAGACTAGCCAGGCCCAGTTCCTGCAACCATTCATTGCGTGTTTTAGCCTCCAGTCCCCTAATCATCCTGGTTGCTCTTCTCTGCACTTTTTCTAGAGTCTCAACATCTTTTTTTATAATGTGGTGACCCAAACTGGATGCAGGACTCTAGGTGTGGCCTTACTAAGACTTCATAGAGTGGTATTAGTACCTCCCTTGATCTTGACTGTATCCCTCTGTTAATACAATTTAGGATTGCATTCGCTTTTATTGGCTGCCGCTGCACACTGCTGGCCCCTATTTAACTGGTTGTCCACAAAGACTCCAAGATCCCTCTCCCAGTTCCTGCTATTGAGCCTGGTTGTCTTTTGTATATCCTCTCCATAGTCCTTGCTTACAATTCATATAGATTCTCATATTATCTATCTATCTATCTATCTATCTATCTATCTATCTATCTATCTATCTATCTATCTATCTATCTATCTATCACATCTTTATGTTATATTCTGTATAATTCTATTATTCTTACATTGTAAAATTCTTGATCATAAAACAGTCACTAAACAAATGGTTGGCTGTCAAGGACTATCTGTATTAACTTTCTCAATTAGCTTTCTCAATTGCCCAATGCATATCAGCGATAATCAGCAATGATATTTTACATTTGATTATTTTTTTTAAAAAAAAGCCAATCTGGGTAGCCCCTTTTCTCTGCTACCAGGGATGGGATCCTCCCGGTTCAAACCGGTTCTATAGAACGGGTTGTTATGATTTTGTGCAATTTGGAGAACTGGCAAATTATGGCCCTGGTTGGCCCCTCCGCCCACCCCTCCCCTCCCTGCCCAGTCAGTCCTTATCACACATGCGCGACATCGCCGACTGCATTCTCTCCTGCCTAGTCACTCCTTAAGGTATTACTTCCCTTCCCTCCCGACGATCAGCTGTTCCTATGATCAGCTGTGACCAGATTCCCTTCACTGTCTTACTGCTTCGCCCAGGAAGCTTCCTTGAGGCCCAGGAAGGCAAAAAATGGAGTGTGGGGGGGGGGGGAAGGAGGAGGAGGGGAGCTGGCTCACTTGTGGTCATAACATGAGGAGTGAGATTCTATCGGTTCGTAACGGTTCTATAGAACCGGTTGTTATGATTCTGCGCAGTTTGGAGAACTGGCAAATCTTGCCCCTGGCTGGTCCTGCCCCTCTCCGCCTGCCCCTCCCTGCCTAGTCAGTACTTATTGTGCATGCACAACATTGCGCACATGCCCGACATCCCTGACTGCCTTCTCCCCCACCCCGTCATTCCTTAAGGTATTTCTTTCCCCCCCTCTCCCGACGATCAGCTGTTCCTATGATCAGCTGTGCCCAGATTCCCTTCACTGTCTTACTGCTTCTCCCAGAAGGCTTCCCTGAGGCCCAGGAAGGCAAAAAAATGGAGTGTGGGCAGGGGGGAAGGAGGAGGAGGGGACCTGGCTCACTTGTGGTCATAAGATGAGGGGTGGGATTCTATCGGTTCGTAACGGTTCTATAGAACCGGTTGTTATGATTCTGCGCAGTTTGGAGAGCTGGCAAATCATGCCCCTGGCTGGCCCCGCCCCTCTCCGCCCACCCCACCCCTCCTCTCCCCTCCCTGCCCAGTCGGTCCTTATCATGCACGCCCCACATCGCTGACTGCGTTCTTCCCCACAGTATTTCTTTTTTTTTTGCCCCCTCTCCCAACGATCAGCTGTTCCTATGATCAGCTGTGACCGGATTCCCTTCACTGTCTTACTGCTTCACCCAGAAAGCTTCACCCAGAAGGCCCCAAAACAGGGGAGGGGTCCTGCAAAACGAAGAAAAGAAGCTATGCCCACCCAGTCACATGGCCGTGCCCAACTAGCCACACCCACAGCACCGGTTGTTAAAAAAAATTGAATCCCATCCCTGCGGGCTACCAATCAATACTGAGAGATCCTCGCAGTTTTTAGCTGGCTTGTAAAACTAGTTAGCAAAGCTAACTACAATTATTAGGGCCCAGAAAGCTGGCCAAATAAGACAAGACCCACCGAGAGGTATCCATTTCCAAACGATCTTCTCGGCAGCCCGGCGGTTGTCACCAACACACACACCCTCCGCAACCTCCTCTGAAGTGTCAATTAATATGAAAAGAGATTTCAATGCGTTGGTGAAGATCAAAAACAGACTTTGTTGAAGCTACAGCGAGAGTAAAGAGGGTGACTTAGAGACAGGGAGTAAAGATCCATTACTGAACAGAAAGGGGGAAATTTCTTCTAGCCCAACGATGCAGGAGGGTTATGGAAAAGTGTCAAACAGAATTCACACACACACACACACACACACACACACACACACACACAGAAAGCCAGTGTACATGGGTATGAAACAGAGGAGGGGGAACAGCTGCACCAGACTTGCAAAATGATGTGGCTCTAGTCATTCTAAACGAGGGGTCCCCAAACATGGCAACTTTAAAACTTGTGGACTTTAAATTTAAATTTATGAAGGAGGATGATGCTTTTATGTTTTATGTTTCATGTTTTATGTGTTTTTGTTCGTTGTTAAAGTCAATAAAACTTTTTTTTAAGAAAAACCAAAACTTGTGGACTTTAAGTTGCTGGCTGAGGTACTCTGGGAGTTGAAGTCCGCCGGTCTTCAAGTTGCCAAGTTTGGGGACTCCTGATCTCAATGAAAGTATTTATGAGTCTTCGTGGGACTCCATTTTCTTAGTTTCCCCCGTCTGCTTCTCAGGACTGAATGACGCAAAAACAGAGCGCTTCCCTGCTCTCCATTAAAGCAGCCGCCTCTTTTTTTTTCCGGCACTTCTCCACAGGGCTAAGAAAGGATGTGGCTGCTTTAAAAGTCGCGTTCAAGACACCCTGCATTAATGAGACAAATCGTGAAAAGGTAAGTTCTGATGAAGAAAAAAGGGGGCTGATTTAGTGACAGATGAAAGGCTTATGTGCTTATGGTTTCATTAAAGCAGGAGGGAGGGAGGGAAGGAATGAAAAGGAAGGGAGGGAGGGAGGAAAGAAGAAGGGAGGGAAGGCATGAACTTATGCAGAGTTACAATGGGGAAGAAAGGAAAGAGGAAGGGAGGAAGAAAAGGAAAAAAGGAGCAGGGAAGAAGGGCATGAACTCATCCAGTTACAGTGGGTATGGAAGGAAGGAAGGAAGGAAGGAAGGAAAGAAGGAAGGAAAAAGGAAGGAAGGAAGGAAGAGAAAGGAAGGGAGGGAGGGAGGAAGAGCATGAACTCATGCAGAATTACAGTGGTTATGGAGGAAAGGGAGAGAAAGGAAGGAAAGAAAATGGAAGGAAGGAAATGAACTCATGCAGACTTACAGTAGGGAAGGAAGGAAAAAGGAGGGAAGAAGGAAGAAAGGAAGAGAAAGGAAGGGAGGAAAGAAGGAAAGAAGGGAGGAAGGAGGGCATGAACTTATTCAGAGTTACAATGAGGAAGAAAGGAAAGAGGAAGGGAAGAAGAAAAGAAAGGAAGGAAGGAAGGAAGGAAGAAAAGGAAAGAAGGAAGGAAGGAAAATGAACCAAGGACATGGACTCATGCAGAGTTACAATGGGAAGAAAGGAAAGAGGAAGGGTGGAAGAAAAAGGGAGGAAGGAAGGAAGGAAGGAAGGAAGAAAAAAGAAAGAAAGAAAGAAAGAAAGAAAGAAAGAAAGAAAGAAAGAAGGAAGGAAGGAAGAAAAATGAACCAAAGATATGGACTCATGCAGAGTTATAGTGAGGAAGGAAGGAAGGAAAGAAGGGAGGGAGGAAAGAAGGGAGGGAGGGAAGGAAGGGAGGGAAGGAAAGGAGGGAGGGAGGGAGGAAAGAAGGGAGAGAGAAGGAAGGGAGGGAAGGAAGGAAAGAAGGGAGGGAGGGAAGGAAGGAAGGAAGGAAGGAAAATGAACCAAGTACATGGACTCATGCAGAGTTATAGTGAGGAAGGAAGGAAGGAAGGAAGGAAGGAAGGAAGGAAGGAAGGAAGGAAGGAAGGAAGGAAGGCACCAATATCTTTGCAAAGCTGTTCTGAGAGTGGAGACATCTGACTGAGAGGCAAAAAAAACGGAGTCTGCAACAGAGCCATCCATGGAAACAGGGGCGAAGACTTCCTGGCACCGTCCCAGGCGCCATCTTGACTTTTTTGCCCCTCTTTCCCTTCTGACACTGACCCCCTCCCCTCGAGACATTTTTGAACCCCAGCTGCTTCTGAATCTTCGCCCGGCACCCACAGAGGCCTGGACACTTCCTCCTCCTGCAGGTTCAGATAAGCGCAGCGGGGACGTCGGAAGCTCAGAAAAGCCGAATTCATTTAGGGAACTGCGGCATTTAGACGTTTCATCCAAGGCAGCCCTATTTTTCTTTTTTCGCCTTTGCAGCCGAAGCGTCAGGATTTTTCAAAAGGCTTGTCGTTTTTTTCCCCTTCTTTTTCCTGGATAGAGACACACGTCGTCAGCCTTTCATCTTTTGTGCAAAATGGGAGAACTGAACTGACTTGGCCGGAGGGAAAGTATTTTGGCAGACGATGCCTCCTCTTTGCCCCACTCGCTCCTAACGAGAGCGATGCGTTTTTCTGAATTTTTTTCCTCTTTTTTAAATTGGAAAGACTTTCTCCCGGTCTCTAGCTCCCCCTTTTTACCTAAGCCCACTGCCCTATTTCCTAAGGAAGATAAATTTTATTGTTTCGGGGCTACCGTCTCCCTCAGAGGCCTCTCGCTTTGTTCGTGTTTTGAGTAGTTCCATAGCCCCCCCTCAAAAAAGACATTTAAGAATTGTAAACCTAATCCTGCGTAGCTTGTTCTCCGGAAATATTCAACACAATCTGCCTGCCTCCTTTGCCTGATTTTGGGTCAAAGTTGCTCTTTTTTAAAAAATAAAAAATTCAATATTTACATAAATATTTTATAATATTTACATACAAGCCATGCCCAGGCAGTCACATGGTCTCCAAGCCACACCCACAAATTAGGTCACACCCTCAGAACCAGTTGTTAAAAAAATTAAATCCCACCTCTGGTAATATTGTACTACTAACTAGAGCATACAAAACATTTGCTAGACCAATACTCAAATACAGCTCCTCAGTCTGGAACCCACATTACGTACCTGATATTAGCGCAGTTGAGAAAGTCCAGAAATATTTCACAAGAAGAGTTCTCCACTCCTCTCTCATTGCAGAATACCTTATGCCACCAGACTCGAAATTCTAGACCTAGAAAACCTTGAATTACGCTGTCTTTGGTCCGATCTAAGTATAGTATATAAAATCATACATTGCAATGTCCTACCTGTCAATGAATACTTCAGCTTCAGCCATAACAACACAAGAGCAAACAATAGATACAAACTCAAAGTTAATTGCACCAAACTTGATTGCAGGAAATACGACTTCAGCCACAGAGTGGTCAATGCCTGGAATCCTCTACCTACCTAACTCTGTGGTTTCTTCCCCAAACCCCAAAAACTTTAACCTTAGACTGTCTACTATTGACCTCACCCCTTTCCTAAGAGGTCCGTAGGGGGCGTGCATAAGCGCACCAATGTGCCTACCGTCCCTGTCCTAATGCTCCCTTTTAACACCTTTCATATATTCATAATCATGTTTATACTTACATCTGTTATCTAATATACGCTCAACAAATAAATAAATAAATAAATAAAATAAATAGTCATGACACCATTAGAAAAACAATTGAATGCCTTTCCTCCTTTGCAACCTTAAACCCTTTGCTTTTAAAAAAAAGGAGCAGAGAAATTCGGTCAAGGACCAACAACTGTGGCAAGAAAGCTCGTGACATGGGGCCACAATTCACTCAAAAAACGTCTCGCTGACATTTGAGGCTTGATTGCGGTCATAAACTGAGGACTAACCTGCCTACGCAGATCGTAGATGAGAGACAGAGCCTATTTTTCGGCTTTAATCCTAGCCAACAAAATACAAGAGCTGGAAAAAATCAGGCCACATAATTCACGGAGAAGAATGAATAATCTGGCTGAAATATTGAGCTTGTAAAAAGCCCATTTTTCCTGCTGACGGCCGCGCAGTTATTTCTCGCCCGTTTAATTTACATAAATCAATTTTGCTTCTGTGCGTTTGTTCTTTAAAGCAATAATGACAATAATGGTTTCGCTGCTAAAGGAAGTGCCGTGTGTTCCTCTTTGAAATCTGAGCGTCTTGTCGACCGCCTGGGAGACATTTGTAACCACCACGTCCCTGGAGGAGACACCCCAGGTTGCTTGGAAGCAGGTGGTGAATAAAAGGTGGTCCTTGACTTATGACCTCAACCGAGCCCAATGCTTCCGTTGCTGAGCAAGAGATTGGTTGCTGAGTGAGGGCTTTGGGGCCCCATTTGACAACTTTTCTGGCCGCCGTGGTTGGGAGTGAATTGTGGCCGTTCTGAAGCAGATCACTTGGTCGTTAAGCGAATCTGGCTTCCGCCCTGCCAAGTTGGAAGGTCGCAAAATGTGCAAAATGCAAAAATGTGATCTTGGGATACTGCAACCATCCAAATTTTGATTACGTGGGATGCTGCAACGGCCATAAGTGTGAAAAAGAGTCACAAGCCACTTTTTTCAGTGCCGTTGTAAACTTTGAACAGGCACTAAATGATTGTTAGTTGAAGATTACCTGTATCCATGATTCACAGGTATACTGCTTCTACTTAGGGTAGTTCTTTGGAACATCTGGGAGCGGGAGGCCGAGCAGCAGATAGGGAGCGGGAGTGTGGCTCTGTTGGCTGTGGAAGAAACTGGGGAAGGGCAAAGTCCGGCTGGGCAGAGCAGGAAAAAGGGAGAACAAGGGAGAGGGAATTTGGAGGACGAAACAGGCCCACCCGCTCTTCATTCTAGGGCACGCAGGGAGGAACGGAGAAGGGAGCAAGGTGGGTTGCGTGGCTTACGGGGGAGGAAAGGGCCCTGATTCCCTTCATTAGCTGCAGCTGGGAACACAGAGTTTAAAAAGGGAAGCTGCGCACAGCAAGTTGTTGGGAGCAAATCGTGAATTATCTGGTATCGTGGAGGCTTATCTGGGTTCCTGGCGTCTTCCCAACTGTGTGTGTTTTGGCTGTGCTTTCAAGTCTGCAATGCCTTCTCCTGCCCTGTCCAGTTAATTACTGCAGCCTGGTTTGTGTGGATTTTTAGTTACAGTTTGTGTGTACTTTGTTTTCCGACTGAATTTCCTCCACTTAAAGGCTGTTCCTGGGAGAGTTTTTTATTCTCCAGCCAGAAGGTAACCTGGACATTGGGGGCAAAGTTGGAGATACTAAAGGGACACTTCTTGCTTATTTTGATTGTGTTGCCTTTGTGCCACACCCCTTTGGGTCATCACAAGCCCCAGCTAAAACTTTTCTTCAATTTTCCTAACTCTATTCTAAAGTTGGAAGCCAGCGTAACATGAACCGATGGTCAATTTTTCTGCTCGGGCCTGCTAGACTGCCCCTGTCCATTCAGGCTCGATTTACTTAAACAGTTACTCCTCAACTTACGACCACAAAGGAGCCCCAAAGGTCGGTTGCTAAAGGAGGCATTGGTTGAGTGAGTTTTTATGACCCTTTTTTGCTGTCATTGTTAAGTGAATCAATGCCATGGTCAAATTTGGAAACATGGTCGTTAAGGGAATCTGGCTTCCCTGTTGACTTTGTTTGTGTCCGTCCCATCCCCCCCCCCGGGGACACTACGACCGTCATACATGCAAGTCCGTTGCCAAGCATCCAAATGTAAATCACGTGACCGAGGGCAATGCCGCAAATGGTCGTAAAGTGCAAAACATGGTCATAAGTCAACTTTTCCCCCAGTGCCGTTGTAACTTCGAACAGTCGCTAAGTGAAGTGTGATAAGTCTTACCCAGAATACCTACAATCAGCTTTGGGAGACGGATTGCCTGGCTTTATCCTGAAATTATCCGGGCTCTTTCCCTTCCCTTCAAGGGGTGTTGTCATTAGTTTAATATCGATTTTGTGATTTTGACAAAAGAGGTTTGTTTGTTTTTTAAAGAGAGGGGGAGGGAGAAAGAAAGAAAGAAAGAAAGAGAAGAGAAGAGCCCTCCGCGGAAAGAATGCCGGATCAATTTTTATAACAAAAGGAAAATGAATCCTGTGCTTTAATTTTGCCTTCCCGCGCTATCGATCGATTTGACAGCGGCTGTCGCTTTTGTGTTATTGCCAATGGCTGGAGCCCCTGTTTAAATTGTGCAATTTAATTGTGCTGGGCTTTTAATTTAGGGGTGATTTGAACACCCCCATGTGTAAAAATAGGGGTTATAGTTTTGTGCTAATGCTAAGCACTTTTGAGGAGGCAGCTGATTTCAATTGACTTTCCATTTCTCCTTTATCTATGTCTGTATTTATTTATTTTTCCCTTTGGTTATGTCAAGCTGAAAGGTTTGTCTGGAATGGCTTAGGTCCTCCTGCTCAAGCAGGGGGTTGGACTAGAAGACCTCCAAGGTCCCTTCCAACTCTGTTATTGTGTTATTGTTGTGGTTCGCCGGCAGCAGGTGCAGACAGCTGAGGTCTCGGAGAGCGAGGAGTCAGATGAGGGTCCTGCGTGTGATGCAGGGATGGGGCCAGGACCCTCAGGGAGGGGAGTGCTGCCTTCGGAGATCGTGGAGGCTGACAGCAGTGATGAAGAGGACCCCGAGGAGCCTGTGCCCAGTGCGCGTGTGCGCAGGGCTGCTCGAAGGAAAGAGCAGCTGCAGCAGCACAGGTAAGTCGGGAGTAAGGCTGCAAGTTGATGGCTCCTCCCTTAAGAGATAAAAGCCAGCTGAGAAACCGGAGCTCTTTGCAGGAAGCAAAGAAGTTTTTGCACTCAAGCCTGGTGGACGTTCGGACTCTCTTAGTTTGTGTTTGGAGACTCTTTTGTGTTTGAAATATTTCTGGGTAACTTTATCTTGTGTTCTTGGCAGCCTTGCACCACCTTGGCAAGGCTCGTTCTTATCAGAGACAATGAGTTTGAAACAACCTTTTAACCGGGAAGGAACGGAATGTGTAAAGAATCATTAAAAGGTTTTGCTGTTCCCTCCGTTTGGTGTTTGTTTCTTTGGAACAAGGTTTGGGTCAGACGAGTTATTCTGTTAAAGGACATGGGTCGGGTAGTGGCTGAGATTTTTTTTTTTTCATGGAGGAACACGACGGTAGATAGTCCACAACTTACAACCATTTGTGTAGTCACCGTTCAAAGTTAACAGTGGGCTGAAGAAAGTGGCAGGACTCCTTTTCACACTTACAACTTACGTTGCAAGCATCTCCATGGTCCTGTGATCAAAATTCAGACACTTGGGAACCAACTCATAGTTATGACAGTCGCGGAGTCCCTGGGGGGGGGGGGGCGGAGTGTCATGAGATCCCCTTTTGCAACCTTCTGAAAAGCAAAGTCAAAAGGTTCGCTTAACGACCATGTGGTTAACTTAACAACCCGCAACGAAAGATGGTAAAATGTGGCAAAATTTTTGAAACTTATTCAAAAAAATAATCCATTATAAGGTACCGTTAGTGTTACATTATACTTTAATTTCTTACTTTTCAATGTAACCATTGATAAAATAAATCCCAAATCTTATAACGCTCTTTTTCTTCTTGCTCTCTAATTGCCATTGTTAATCTACTCATTTCTGCATATTCCATTATTTTCTTAATCACTTCCTCCTCCGTCAGAATTTTCTCGATCTTCCAATTTTGAGCAAATACAATTTGAATCCACGGCTCTGAATGGCAACCAGTTTGTACCAGTTCTTTGGAGCTTCGTCTGGGCATCACTTTTAAAGGTAGATTTCCCACCAGCCTTCGACATTTGTTGGTCCTCGATCCAAGCAATGAAAAATTCTTAACTAGGGTGGGAAATCCTTCCTCCCACATTGCTAGAGGCGGGTGAAAAGATGAACTACCTTTCAAACCAGTGGTCGCCAACCAGTGGGCTGCATGAAAATTTTGGTGGGCTGTAGAGAAATCTCACCCCCTCCCCAAAGCAATTAATCCAGGCTGTACAGAAACACAAGGCTGTGCCGGCCACGTGGCCCATGGGAACCCTCCCCGGCCACTCAATCCTTATCCGGCAAACTTGCCTGCTAAATTGCTATTTTTCCTTTTTCCGACTATCAGCTGTTCTGCTGTGCCGGGAGATTTAGATTAGCTAGAAAGCAGGAAATGGTTGGATTTCTTGCTTCCTGGCTCGTCTTTAGATCTTCGGCTCTGCTTTTAAGCACAGCCAAACCTCCCTTAGGACTGAAGGTTCTGTTATTCAGTGCAGACCCACAGCAAGCAAATTTGAGAGACTGAGCTAGCCCATGGCAGATAGATAGATCTCTGAATGATTCTGTGAGCAACTCAATCTGCCTGCCTGCTTTGCCTGATTTTGGAGTAAAAGTTGCTCTTTATTAAATAAAAAAGTCAATGTTTACATACGTGGTGTGTTATGAGTTAATGTTATGAGTTTGCTTGCAAGCAAATTCAATGTGACAGACTGAGCTAGCCTATGGCAGATAGATAGATCTTTGAATGAATCTGTGATTCTGTGAACAACTCAATCTGTTTTCTTGCTTTGCCTGATTTTGGTGGTCCCTGAGGTCCAAAAGGTTGGCGACCCCTGTTTCAAACTATCCGAAAGATGCTTTTTCAAAAGGCACCCGGACTTTTCTTTTTTTCCTTGAAGACGCTTCACTTCTCATCCCAAGAAGCTTCTTCAGTCCTGACTGAGTGGTAGAAGGTGGAAGGATTTATATTCCTTGTGGTCATCTGGTTGTTAGGACTATCTCTGAGAGTCATTGAGGCCACTTGGAGGTTTATCTGTGTTTATCTCTAATGTACAGTGGAGAAACAACACAGCAACTTCACAAACACCGTGGCACAAGGTTCAGCAGTCCATCTGCGTTTGAAAGACAAAAGGCCGCTCTTTTGAAGACAGCAAAGTCCACATTTTGGACAGAGAAGACCTCTGGTTTGAAAGAGGGGCTCAAAGAGGTCATCTATGTCAACACTGAACAGCCCTCTCTCAACAGAGGAGGAAGGATACAACTTCACTCATCTCCTGTTTGCAACACGGTCCTTTCAGCAGTTCCAAGAAGCCTCCATGTCCATTTGGACTACTCAGGTGATGCTAAGAGCAGTGATAAACCTCCAAGTAGCCTCAATGACTCCTAGAGAGAATGCAAATGACCAGATGACTGCAAGGAATATAAATCCTTCCATTCTCCACCATTCATCCAGAACTGAAGAAGCTTCTTGGACAAGAAGCAAAACGTCTTAAAGGAAAAACAAAGAAAGACCAGTTGCCTTTGGGGCATGATGATTGAGAATCTCCATAGACGTACCTTTCAAACTACCACAGAGATTGAGATCCTCCACTTGCAACCGTTCATTTAGTGCCCATTTTTTTTTAGAATACAGTGTGATTGGACACACAAGGAATTTGTCTTCGGTGCAAATGCTCTCAGTGTACATAAAGGAGAAGATACATTCATCAAGAGTCAAGAATCATAAGATACATCACTTAATAGTCATAGGGTACAATAAGCCATCAAATCATACTACGAAACGGTCAATATAAATCGTAAGGATACAAGCGACAAAGTTACGGTCATATGGTCACAAGTGGGAGGGGATGGGTGATAAGGAGTGATGAGAAGATTAATAGTAATAGCATTGCAGACTTTGTAAATAGTTGGACAGTGTTGAGGGAATTATTTCTTTAGGAGAGTGATGGCGTTCGGGAAAAATACTGTCCTTGTGTCTAGTTGTTCTGGTGTGCAGGGCTTTATAGCATCATTTTGAGGGTAGGAGTTGAAACAGTTTGTGTCCGGGATGTGAGGGGCCTGTAGATATTTTCACAACCTTCTTTTTGACTCCTGCAGTATATACAGGTCCTCAATGGAAGGCAGGTGGGTAGTAATTATTTTTTCTGCACTCCTAATTATCCTCTGGAGTCTCTGTCTGTCCTGTTGGGTTGCAGAACCGAACCAAGCAGTGATAGAGATGCAGATGACACTCAATAATTCCTCTGTAGAACTGGATCAGCAGCTCCTTGGGCAGTTTGAGCTTTCTGAGTTGGCACAGAAAGGACCTTCTTTGTGGTGCTTTTTTGATGATGTTTTTGAGGTTAGGTGTCCATTTTAGGTCATGCGATATAGTAGAACCTAGAAATTTGAAGGTCTCTACTGTTGATACGGTGTTGTCTATATTGTAAGAGGTGGTAGTATGGGAGGGTTTCTCCTTAAATCTACCAGCATTTAAAGTTACAACAGTGACTTACAACTGATTCTTGCATTTGTGGCTTGTACTTACATGCCGATTGGGGTTACAACAGCCTCTGCTCTCACCATAGCAACTCTGAGCACTGGGCAGTGTTTAAGCAGAGCCTCCATCTATATTATATTTTAGGAAGTGATTTTATTATCGCTTTGGGTCGTGTTTCATCGAACAATTGTTTTAATGTACCCTTGTGTTTTACGGTCTTTATCACACCATAGGCCATCCATCCAGGATGGGGAGAAATAGACAAGTAATTGGAAAAGAGTGGATATATTAACCCTGTGCTTCTAAAGCAGCTGTCAGTCTCAGACACGTCCAAACTGCGTCCTCCCAGGCATGTGGGGACTACAAGTCCCAACATCCCCAGCAGATATGGCCCATAAGTCATCTTTCTGAATGATGCCAAACTCTTAGATTAGCTCAGTATTTTTTTCAATGTCTGTGACTTTAAGTTGGGTGGACTTCAATCACCTTAAAGTTGCAAACATTGAGAAAAACCGCCTTAGCTCTTAAACATCATTTTGCTGGTCTGGAGAGGATTAATCACAGACTTTTCCTATAGAATTCAATCAACCATCTGAGGTCTTCGGTAGAGTTTCTTACCTTGGGATGAGAAACTCAAGTCTAGTAAGGCCACACCTGGAATACTGCCAGAAAGAAGGTGACAATGGACGATCACTTAAATATGAGGCAGCGGTTGTATGGTGGCAGCCGAAAAGCTAATACGATCCTTGGTTGTATAAACAGAGGCACAGAATCAAAATCATGTTAGAATAGAATAGAATATAGAATAAAATAGAAGTACAGAATAGAATAGAATAGAATAGAACAGAACAGAACAGAACAGAACAGAATAGAATAGAATAGAATAGAATAGAATATAGAATAAAATAGAAGTACAGAATAGAATAGAATATAGAATAGAATAGAATAGAATAGAATATAGAATAGAATAGGAATACAGAATAGAATAGAATATAGAATAGAATAAAATATAGAATAGAAGTACAGAATAGAATAGAATATAGTATAGGAATATAGAATGGAATATAGAATGGAATATAATATAGAATAAAATAGAAATACAGAATAGAATAGAATAGAATAGAATAGAATAGAATAGAATAGAATAGAATAGAATAGAACAGAACAGAACAGAATCGAATAGAATAGAATAAAATATAGTATAGGAATATAGAATCGAATATAGAATCGAATATAAATAGATAAAATAGAAATACAGAATAGAATAGAATAGAATAGAATAGAATAGAATAGAATAGAATATAGAATAGAATAGAATAGATTAGAATATTGGAATGAAGAATTGGAACATTGCAATGAAGAATAGAATAGAATAGAATAGAATAGAATAGAATAGAATAGAATAGAATAGAATAGAATAGAATAGAACAGAACAGAACAGAATCGAATAGAATAGAATAAAATATAGTATAGGAATATAGAATCGAATATAGAATCGAATATAAATAGATAAAATAGAAATACAGAATAGAATAGAATAGAATAGAATAGAATAGAATAGAATAGAATAGAATAGAATAGAATAGAATATAGAATTCTGGGAGTTGAAGTCCCCAAGTCTTAAAGTTGCCCAGTTTGGAGCCCTCTGGCATAAATTCTCCTGTTTGAGCAGGGGGTTGGACTAGAAGACCTCCAAGGTCCCTTCCAGTTCCATTCTGATTGATCGATTGAGACAGTCTTGGAGGAGGGATTTATTGAATAGCCTGCCGAGCCCCTCTCCCCCTGCCCCCCAGGAAGAAAAGCGTCCAGGCACCTGGCAATTCCTCTCCAACCGCTTGCTGACATGACGAAGGAAGAAGAGGTCCAACCGAGCCTTTTTCTCCAGGGCAGAAAGTGGGCCTTGCAGTGAGCAAAGTTAGCGCACCTCAGCGATTTGTGGAAGGCTGCAGAGTGGTCTCCGTGAGACCGTCGCTGTTCCAAGAAACAAGGGTGATTTATGTGCCTGTCAGGGAAAAGATTTGCAGGGCAGTTTTAAAGAAGCCCACCCACTCACCTTGAGGGTAGCTTCCCAAGATGCTGGAAACAAAGACAAATGGCTTTATTATCGATCTCTTTAATTTACTGCGCTGCTATCGTGCCACCACCGGTGCTCCTTCTTCAGCTGTCTCCGCACGACAATCTTGTGAGGCAGGTTAGGCTGAGAGATTCTGATTTGATCCGGAATGATGGTTGAGGAGGCTTGATTTGAATCTGATGGTTCCCCAGGAATAGCTAACTGTGACGCTAAAGGAATAAGCTGTGAAATAGGAAGATTAATAGTAACATTTCAGCTTGGTTGGGAACTTAATTCCTGGGCAGGATGCAAACTTTGGTTCTTTCTTTCTTTCTTTCTTTCTTTCTTTCTTTCTTTCTTTCTTTCTTTCTTTCTTTCTTTCTTTCTCTCTCTTTCTTTCTTTCTATTTCTATTTCTTTCTTTCCTCTCTTTCTTTCTTTCTTTCTTTCTTTCTTTCTTTCTTTCTTTCTTTCTTTCTCTCTCTCTTTCTTTCTATTTCTATTTCTTTTCTTTCTTTCTTTCTTTCTTTCTTTCTTCTCTCTCTCTCTCTCTCTCTTCTTTTTCTTTCTTTCTTTCTTTCTTTCATCTTTCTTTCTTTCTTTTTTCTTTCTTTCTATTTCTTTCCTTTTTCTTTCTTTCTTTCTTTCCTTTTTCTCTCTTTCTTTCTATTTCTCTTTCTCTTTCTTTCCTTTCTCTCTCTCTCTCTTTCTTTCTCTTTCTCTCTCTCTCTCTCTCTTTCTTTCTTTCTTTCTTTCTTTCTCTCTCTCTCTCTTTCTTTTTCTTTCTTTCTTTCTTTCTTTCTTTCTTTCTCTCTCTCTTTCTTTCTTTCTATTTCTATTTCTTTCTTTCCTCTTTCTTTCTTTCTTTCTTTCTCTTTCTTTCTCTCTCTTTCTTTCTATTTCTATTTCTATTTCTTTCTTTCTTTCTTTCTTTCTTTCTTTCTTTCTTTCTCTCTCTCTCTCTCTCTTTTTCTTTCTTTCTTTCTTTCTTTCTTTCTTTCTTTCTTTCATCTTTCTTTCTTTCTTTTTCTTTCTTTCCTATTTCTTTCCTTTTTCTTTCTTTCTTTCTTTCCTTTTTCTCTCTTTCTTTCTATTTCTCTTTCTCTTTCTTTCCTTTCTCTCTCTCTCTCTTTCTTTCTCTTTCTCTCTCTCTCTCTCTTTTCTTTCTTTCTTTCTCTCTCTCTCTCTTTTTTTTCTTTCTTTCTTTCTTTCTTTCTTTCTCTTTCTTTCTTTCTTTCTTTTTTCTTTCTTTCTATTTCTTTCCTTTTTCTTTCTTTCTTTCTTTCCTTTTTCTCTCTTTCTTTCTATTTCTCTTTCTCTTTCTTTCCTTTCTCTCTCTCTCTCTTTCTTTCTCTTTCTCTCTCTCTCTCTCTCTTTCTTTCTTTCATCTTTCTTTTCCTTCTTTCCTTCCTTCCTTGCCTCTTTCTCTCACAGATTTATAGAGCTGTCCAACTCACCTATAGAACTATATTATGCTAAATGTGGATTTTGCCAAACAGTTGAATATCAATCCCGTTTGCATTTCGACTTTGCCTCCAAGGGGCAAAGGGATAAATTAGGTTTATAGACCCTGAGTCTGCAGGAGATTAGCCAAGGAAACCACTTGGTTATCTAACATGTGGATCCTGCTGATCTTCAACGTATCACCGCAACTGAGCCCAGAATCTCTGTTGCTAAGAGAGAGACAGTTTTGTTAAGTGAATGTTGGCTCATTTTATGACTTTTCTTGCCACCGTTGTTAAGTGAATCATTGCAGTTGTGAAATTAGTAACGCGGTCATTAAATGAGTCTGCCTTCCTCCATTGACTTTGCTTGTCAGAAGGTTGCAAAAGGGAATCACGTAACCCCAGGGATGCTGCCACCGTCATAACTACGAGTCCGCTGCCAAGCGTCTGAATTTTGATCCCGTGGCCATGGAGACACCGCAACGGTCGTAAGTGTGAAAAACGGCCATAAATCGGTGCCATTGTAATTTTGAACAATCAATAAACAATTGGTTGTAAGTCGGGGACTACCTGTAACAGAATAACAAACAATAGCACCTACCAGAAGACGGAGCAACAGAGTTGGAAGTGTCTGCGAAGGACTTCTAGTCCTGTGGTCTCCAACCAGTGGGCCAGGGACCACTGGTGGTCCATGCGAAAATTTGGGTGGGCCGCAGAGAAATCTCACCCCCAGAGCACCCCCCCCCAAAGCAATTAATCCAGAATGCGTGAGAACACAAGGCTGCGCTGCCCACATGGCCTGCGGGAACCCTCCCCATCCACTCATTCCTTACCTGGACACTTGCCTGCTAAGTAGTTATTTTTCCTTTTTTGTTCCCCCGACCATCAGCTGTTCTGCTGGGCCGGGAGATTTAGATGAGCTAGAAAGCAGGAAATCGTTGGCTTTCTTGCTTTCTAGCTCGTCTTTAGATCTTCGGCTCTGCTTTTAAGCACAGCCGAACCTCCCTGAGGACCGAAGCTTCTATTTTTCAGTGCAGACTCAGCTAGCCGATGACAGAAAGATAGATCTCTGAGTGAATCCGTGATTCTGGGAGCAACTCAATCTGCCTGCCTGCTTCGCCTGATTTTGGGTAAAAGTTGCTCTTTTGTTATAAAAAATAATAATCAACATTTACATAAATATTTATACATACAAGCCATGCCCAGCCAGTCACATGACCACCAAGCCACACCCACAAATTAGGCCATGCCCACAGAACTGGTTGTTAAGAAATTTGAACCGCACCCCTGTCTCTGCGTGTTTGTGTGTGTGTGTGTGTGAGTGAGTGAGAGAGAGAGAGAGAGAGAGAGAGAAATCTGATCTAACCTCTCTCCCTCTCTCCCTCTCTCTCTCTCTCTCTCTCTCCGTCAGCAAGACACCGTCAGTCAAAATTCATATTAGTGGTCCCCAGGATTTAAAATTATGAATTTGGTGGTCCCTGAGGTCCAAAAGGTTGCCGACCCCTGTTCTAGTCCAACCCCCTGCCATTGTAACTTCAAAACGGTCACTAAAAGAAGTCGAGAATTACCTGTAGTTTGGATTTCTTATTTCTTATCTTAACCCATGTGTGCTTCGAGTCCTATCCACCTTGTTTTATTTTATATTTAAAGATCCATTATTGATTTTTTTTTGTTTTTTGCAAAATTACACGGAACGCGGGGGATGCTGTAAAAAGTCAAAAGTTGGCCATCCGTATTCCTTTTATTGCCAAGAATGCATCTGGGCTCTGGTAAGTATTTGTACCAAATTAAATGGACAATAGCTGCAAACTCAGGAATCCTGTCGTGAAGGGCGTTCACTTGCCAATAAAAAGCTTGGGGTTATTTTTCTTGCTGCTAAGTGTTTACCGCTGTCTGCTTTTAAGGTAACTGTGGATATGTTCACTCATTCTGTATATATATATATATATCCTCTGTAAGCTGCTGAGAATCATTTTGTCTGCAGCTGGGGGGGGGGGGAAACGGGTTTAGCAAATAAAATAAATCAGTTGAAAGAACCGAGAAAAAGTTCTCCTGGGTGTCTTCAGCACGGCAGACATTTTGTGAAGGCACCCACGGAATATCGTTCAAGTGTCAATTAGGCCCAGGGTTGGGATTCTACAGGTTTGCACCTATTCGCTAGAACCGGTTGTTAACCTTCTAAGCAGTTCAGAGACCTGGTTGTTAGAAGGAATTACTGGGCTAATCCTGTAAGGAAGGTAGGAAGGAAACATTCTGGTGTTGCTTACAAAAACTGCCTCTCCGTTAACCCTTATTACATTCTTGGCAGGACTAGACTTCCTGTCTCTGGAACTTCTCTGGAGTTGTTTTCCCCTCCTTTGCTGGTACCTTGCTTGTGTAGAGTGACCATTCCAAGTTACAATGGCACTGAAAAAAGTGACTTATGACTGTTTTTCACACTTACGGCTGTTTTCAGCATCCCCACAGTCATGACAGGCCAGGCGAGGAGATGCGTGTCTCGATGTGAGTGATGTTGAGTTGGCCACACCCAGCCAATCACATGACCACCAAGCCACGTCCACCTGGTCACATGACCACCAAGCCACGCCCACTAACTAAGCCACGCCCACAGAACCATTTGTTAAAAAATTTGAATCCCACCCCTGATTAGGCCTGACAATCCAATTTACAAGGTTTTGGCCAGAGTTGGTTTTCCCAACCGTGGGAATTCCCAGGAGTGTGGATTTCAGCTCCCAGAATTCCACAGTCAGAATATCTTTTGATAAGAATTCCGGGACTTGAAGTCCACACTCCTTGGAATTCCCAAGGTTGGGAAACACTGGTTTAGGGGCATCTTATCAGGGGTGGGTCAGGTTAGACAACAGAATTATTGCAATTGTGGAAGAGAAGTTCTTTTCCCGCTTTTTTCATGTGTCATATATAAAAGAGTTCTAGTCCCACCTTAAGCATGAAAGCTGGGTGACTTTGGACCAATCACCAGGAGACAGCGAGTTCTAGTTCTGTCTTAGACATGAAAGCCAGCTGGGTGACTTTGGGCCAATCACCAGGAGACGGTGAGTTCTAGTCCCACCTTAGGCATGAAAGCCGGTTGGGTGACCTTGGGCCAATCACCAGGAGATGGTGAGTTCTAGTCCCACCTTAGGCATGAAAGCTGGCTGGGTGACTTTGGGCCAATCACCAGGAGACGGTGAGTTCTAGTCCTGCCTTAGGCCTGAAAGCCAGTTGGGTGACTTTGGGCCAATCACCAGGAGACTGGGAGTTCTAGTCCCACCTTAGGCCTGAAAGCCAGCTGGGTGACTTTGGGCCAATCACCAGGAGACTGGGAGTTCTAGTCCCACCTTAAGCATGAAAGCTGGCTGGGTGACTTTGGGCCAATCATCAGGAGACGGTGAGTTCTAGTCCCACCTTAGGCCTGAAAGCCGGTTGGGTGACCTTGGGCCAATCACCAGGAGATGGTGAGTTCTAGTCCCGCCATAGGCATGAAAGCTGGCTGGGTGACTTTGAGCCAATCACCAGGAGATGGTGAGTTCTAGTCCCGCCTTAGGCACGAAGCCCAGCTGGGTGATTTTGAGCCAGTGATACTCTCTCAGCCCAACCTACCTCACAAGGTTGCTGTTGTAGGGAAAATAGGAGAAGGAAGAAGTATAAGCTATGTTCACCGCCTTGAGTTGTTTGTAAAAACAAACGAACAAACATAGGCGGGATATACATTCAATAAATAACAAAAGGGGCATGCTTAATTTTTTTAAACATCCCCTTAGAATAGCCAGATGTTGTCCTCTTATCAGCTGCTCCTAGGAATCGATTCAAAATCAGTCCAGAAATGGTTTGAAATAAATAAATAAATAAAAATCAGTCACCCTACTAAACACAACCTTGTCGGGCTTCCTTAAGATTTCTCAAGCGAGCGGTCATGAAAAAAATCAAATTATGAACCTTTTCCTCTTGGGCTCCTCCTGACTCTCCCCAAAGTTGGTCGGTTGACAATATTGTACATTCTGGTCACCGTGGTTTCGAAGTGAGTCTAAAAAACGGCGCCAGGAAGAAAAAAAAACTCACCCGAAAAGCTGGCGGGAAGACTTCCCCGAGCCTCATCCATCACTCACCGCTGAAGGATCCCGTGCTTGAAGTGGTCCAGGCGGAGCTGCATCAGATGAAGTTGTGTGTGTCTCTTTTGATTGCTTTCGACAGCTGGGGAGGTGCCAGCTCGGTGAGATGGTCTCGCAACGTCTCTCCGGATTAGCATTTAGCTCTGACACCCTCAATCAGCATCTGGGCCTGGAGGGGGATTGAAAGGAATGCAGAGATGGCTCTTCCAGGATCGGCCGCGCTCAGAACCGCCGATCCGTACCGGACACACTGATGCTTTCGAGCAAACATCCGTGTGGCCTGCCTCCCAAAATGTTGTGGGCAGTTGTCTGGATAGGCAGGCAGAAGACGGACTGGTGAAGAGCAGAGCAGACGCCGACAACTTAGAATCAGGAAGGGCTCTTGGAGGTCTTCTAGTCCAACCCCCCCAGCCCGTGGCAAAGATCCTCGTACCATCACAAGAGCTGCAGTGGCGCAGTGGTTAGAGTGCGGTACTGCAGGCTCCTTCTGCTGACTGCTGGCTGCCTGCACTTTGGCAGTTCGACTCTCGCCAGGCTCCAGGTTGACTCAGCCTTCCGTCCTTTCGAGGTGGGTAAAATGAGGACCCCAAATTGTTGGGGGAAAGAGGCTGACTCTGTAAACCGCTTAGAGTGGGCTGGGAAGCACAGCAGTTGTATATAAGTCTGAGGGCTATTCCTTCCCTTTCCTCTCTCTCTCTCTCCTCTCTTCTCCTTTCCTTCCTTTCCTTCTTTCCTTTCCTTTCCTTTCCTTTCCTTTCCTTTCCTTTCCTTTCCTTTCCTTTCCTTTCCTTTCCTTTCCTTCCTTCCCTTCCTTTCCTTTCCTTTCCTTTCCTTTCCTTTCCTTTCCTTTCCTTTCCTTTCCTTTCCTTTCCTTCTCTTAATACCCTTTCTTTTTCTTCTTCCGGGTGGCGCAGTGGTTAGAATGTACTATTGCAGGTGAACTCTGCTGACTGTCAGCAGTTCAATCCTGACCGGCTCAAGGTTGACTCAGCCTTCCAGCCTTCCAAGGTCAGTAAAATGAGGAGCCAGATTGTTGGGGGGCCAGAGGCTGACTCTGTCAACTGCTTAGAGAGGGCTGTGAAGTAGTATGTAGCGGTATATAAGTCTAAGCACTGTTGCTATCTTCCTTCCTTCCTTCCTTCCTTCCTCCCTCCCTCCCTCCCTCCCTCCCTCCCTTCCTTCCTTCCCTTTCTCATTCTCCTTCCTGGGGGTGCAGTGGTTAGAATGCAGTATTGCAGGCTAACTCTGCCCACTGCCAGGAGTTCAATCCTGACCTGCTCCAGGTTGACTCAGCCTTCTGTCCTTCCGAGGTCGGTAAAATGAGGACCCAGATTGTTGGGGGGCCAGAGGGTGACTCTGTAAACCCCTTAGAGAGCACAGGGAAGCACTGCGAAGCGGTATATAAGTCTAAGGGCTATTGCCATCACAAATGCATGGTTGTCCAATCTCTTCTTTAAAAACAGCCACAAGCCATTCCACTGGTTAATTGTTATAATTGTCAGCAAATTTCTCCTTAGTTCCAGGTTGCTTCTCTGGTTGATTACTTTCTATTCGTTGCTTCTTGTCCTGCCTTCTGGGGCTTTGGAGAATAGATGGATCCTCTCCTTTTTGGGGGGCCAGCCCCTCAGATATTGGACACCTGCTATCATGTCAGCCCAAGTCCTTCTCTTCATCAAACCACACATACCCAGTTCCAGCAACCGCTCTTCATATGTTTTATCCTCCAGTCCCCTAATTATTTTTGCTGCTGTTCTCTGGACTTTTTCTAATCCAGGGGGGGTCTCCAAACTTGACAGCTTTGTGGACTTCAACTCCCAGAATTCTTCCTCCAGTCATGTTATCTCTGCCAATGGAAGAGAAGTTGCCCTCGGAAGTTGTGGGAGCTTAAATCCCTGGAGGCTTTCAAGAAGAGACTGGGCTGCCCTCTGTCAGAAATGGCGTAGGGTCTCCTGCTTGGGTGGGGGGTTGGACTAGATGACCTACAAGGTCCCTCCCAACCCTGTTAATCTGTATGATAACCTGTATTATTAATCCCTCGTGCAGCTACTGCTGTGGGCCCAGGTTTTCACTTTTGCTGTACCTGTGCATCTGGGGTTTTTTTCCTGCCTAAATGTAAAAATCTTATTTTTCTCAATTCTGAACACTGCATCTTGCTGGATCGGCCATTTAGTTACTTACAAGTTTTAGGGCATTCTGTGTTGGAAAGGAGTAACAAGGGATGCACAAAGAGGAGAATGGACCATTTGTCAGCTCCCCTGAACGCTTTCATATGTACGAGACTATTTATGATCCCCCTTAATTGTGGTGATATTCCTGCGGCGCTCACAATTCTTTCCTCTATCCGTTCTGCTCAGCCTGATGGATCGTTGGCTGCCAGGGAGAGAGAGAACGGGAAAAGAAATAAATACAGAACACAGCCAGGAAGGCAGAGAAGAGATGGGAGGCAAACACCTGCCAAACGATGGGCATTGGTTGTGTTACACAGACACACACACATACACACTCCCGGATTCGGCTTAGGGCCGTTTGCTCACAGACTGACGGCTGTGGTCTCTCGGCAGCAGATTTGGACAGCGGGGAGGAACGTGGGCCAGTCTAGGAGTCTGGGGAGGACTCGGATGAGGGTCCTGTGTCCGATACAGAGATGGGGCCAGGACCATCTGGCAGTGGGGTGATGCCTTTGGAGCCTCTACAGCAAGGCAGAGGAACAGCGGGAGCCTGTTCCCAGTGTGCACTTGTGCAGAGCTGCCAGAAGACAAGAACGGCTAAGACAAAAGGAGCGACTTTGGAGAAAGGCTTGGAGGTGATTGGCCCCTTCCCATAAGACATAAAGGAGGAGCAAAGGGACAGGAGCCTTTGCAGGAAGCAACTTTGTTCATACTGGTTGGTTTGAAATCTGAAGCTCGGTGTTGAATTTGTGCTCCGTTTTGGCCTCGTATAACTAATTGGATATTTAGTCTTTGGCAGCATTTCAAGGAAAATAAAGGTGGGTGCTTATCAGACTTATCCCAAAGGACTTTGGCAGACTTCCGTGGAACTATTTACAAACTGTTTGAGGCTCATTTTATGGGCTGTGAATGACTATAATTCACAGTCATTGAAATAAAAGGGTTTTGGGACTAACGTGTGTTTGTGAGTGTCTCCATAAGGTTTGGCCAGAACACTTACACGCCTGGTCAAGAGCCACCATTCAAACCACTTTGAAGCACAACTGGGAATAGAAAGATACCCAGTGAATCTGAAATAACAATATACAGGCGGTCCTTGACGTACGACCAAAACCAAGCCTGAAATTTCGGTCGCTAAGTGAGTCCATCGTCAAGCAAGTTTTGCCCTGTTTGATGACTGTTCCTCACTGCTGTTAAGTGAATCACTGCAGCTGTTCAGTTAGTCACCCGGTTGTTAAGCGAACCTGGATTCCCCGTCGACTTTGCTCATCCGAAGGTCACAAAAGCGGGACCGTCATAAATATGAGTCAGCCTCCAAGCGTCTGAATGTTGATCGTGTGACCATGGGGAGCACTTCAATGGGGCCAGGGTTCAAGTCTGTCCAGATCCATCTGGATCTTGAGGCTATCTTCTCTGATTCCCGTCCCAGAGCAGCTAGTCCTAAAAAGAAAAAAATTAGCGTTGAAATATTTTTAGTCTTAGCGCCGCTTCGAAGAAAACACCAAATCCATATCCATTTAAGCAAGCCGTGGAACTGGTAAAAATGGTGTTTCTCTCTCTCTCTCTCTCTCTCTCCCTCTCTCTCTCTCTGAGTCTCTCCGTACTCTGGGCCCTTAGGGGAAAATATAATAAAATTCATAATACCTCTAAATATTCAGCGAGAGCTATCATATCAATAATTAGCTTCATTCGCACTTTGTGGTAGCCATCGGCTGTCACTCAGAAATGGGTTATTGATATCGTACGACAGATCTGGGATCCTTTCGTAAGAGTTGAGCCGTGTTGCTTTTGCTCAAAATACCACTTGGCTTGCGACCGTATTTTTTTTCTCCCCTCCTTCTCTTGGGAAGCTTAAAGATCACACCGTGAAATTCAGTAATAAATCACCATATTTTTAGCAGTGTGGTTTTCATTAGAGGGAAGAGGGGAAAAAACAGGCATCGAAAGAGGTATGATAAAACCGTGGTGGGTGTTGCAATTTTTTTAAAACAACAACAAGAAGAAGAACAACTTCTTAAACAATATAAAATCGTAGCCTCACTTTATGACATGGTTGCACTCCCTAGAGTCATGTCATGCCCTTGTCAGAGGTTGTTGTGGTTCGCTGGCAGCAGGTGTGGACGGCTGAGGTCTCGGAGAGCGACGACTCGGATGAGGGGCCTGCAAGTGACGCAGAGATGGGGCCAGGACCATCAGGGAGTGGGGTGCTGCCTTCAGAGATTGTGGGGGCTGGCAGCAGTGAGGAAGAGCACCCCGAGGAGCCTGTGCCCAGTGCACATGCACGCAGGGCTGCTCAAAGGAAAGAGCAGCTGCAGCAGCATAGGTGACTCAGGAGTAAGGCTGCAAAGTAATGGCTCCTCCCTGAGAAGATAAAAGCCAGCTGAGAAACCGGAGTTCTTTGCAGGAAGCAAAGACGTTTTTGCACTCGAGCCTGGTGGACGTTTGGAATATCTTGGTTGGTGTTTGGAGACTCTTTGTTTTTTGGAATATTTCTTAGTAACTTTATCTAGTGTTCTTGGCAGCCTTGCACCACCTGGGCAAGGCTTGTTCTTATCAGAGACGATTAGTTTGAAACAACCTTTTAACCAGGAAGGAATGAAATTCGTAAGGAATCATTAAAAGGTTTTGCTGTTCCCTCCGTTTGGTGTTTGTTTCCTTGGAACCAGGTTTGGGTCAGAACAGAGTCTGTATCCGAGGACGAAGACAAACAGCTGACAGGGAGGGGGGAGTATGACTCTGTTGGCTGGGGAGGAGGCTGGGGAAGGGCAAAGCCCAGCAGGGCAGAGCAGGGAAGAGGTAGAACAAGGGAGAGGGAGTTCAGAGGAAGGCCCAGGCCCACCCCGTCTTCCTCCTAGGGCATGCAGGGAGGTACGGAGAAGGGAGCAACGTGGGTGGCATGGCTTCCGGGAGAGGAAAGGGCCCTGATTCCCTTCATTAGCCACAGCTGGAAAGACAGTTGATAACAAAGGCAGGCTGCATGCAGCAGGCGGTTGGGAACAAACATGCATTTATCTGGTGTTGTCGTTGCTGTTGTTGTTGGGGTCTTTCCAACCACCTGAGTTTTGCTGTGCCTTCAAGTCTGAAATTCTTGCTCCTGCCCTGCCAAACTAATTACTTCAGTTTGGCTGGTTTGGACTTTAAGTTCCAGTTTGTGTTGACCGTGTTTTGGACTTAATTTTCTGCAGTCAAAGGCTGTTCCTGGGAGAGTTTTTCTCCAGCCAGAAGGTAACCTGGACATCAGGGGCAAAGTTGGGAGATCATAAAGGGACTCTTATTATCTGACGGTGTTGCCTTTGTGCCACACCCCTTTGGGTCATCACAGGTCACGGGTGAAAAAAAATGCTATAAAAAAAGATTGATGACAGCTGCCAGTTCTCCAAGATAGGCCAACCTTGGAAATCAAAGGCCCCCCCGAGCCAAAATTACCTCAATTACAGTCCTTGGCTTGTCACAACCATTCGTTTAGTGACCGTTTGAAGTTACAACGGCACGGACCAAAGTGACTTAAATCTGTTTTTTTTTCCACACTTACGACCATTTGAACATGCGCATGGCCACGTGATCAAAATTCAGATGTTCTTGGCCCCTGACTCGTATTTACGACGGTTGCAGCGTCCCAGGGTCACGTGATTCCCTTCTGCAACTTTCAAAAGGCGGGTCAGCCAGGAAAAAACTGCCAAGAGACCGAATAAATTGAAAATGGATAAAAGCACCCAATTCTGATTCCATCCACTTTCTATCTTGCGTCTTGACCTGCAGTTTTCTTGTGAAATTTGCCTGTTGTAAGTAATTTTCCAAAAATTGATGGGTTTTGCACATTTTTTCTCTCTCCCCCTTTAATATAACCTGGTTTTACACCTAATTTTCACCCAGGCATGTATTTCTTCTGTGTACTTTCCATTACTGAAAGCAATTTTGAGGTACAGGGTGTTCTCCGCTTGAATCCCACACAGTGGTGAGATACATTTTTTTTTTTTTACTATCGGTTCTGTGGACGTGGCTTGATGGGCGTGGCAGGGGAAGGTTACTGCAAAATCCCCATTCCCTCCCCCACTTCACTAACCTGCTTTCCAGCTCCATTCTCCTGCTCAGGGCAACCAAAGGAGACCCAGCCAATCAGCTATGGGTGCGGCTTGGTGGGGTGGTATGTCTTGGTGGGCGTGGCATGCATTGGTGGGCGTGGCAGGGGAAGGATACTGTAAAACCCCCTTTCCCTCCCCACCCCACTAACTTGCTTTCCAACTCCCTTTCTCCTGTGCAGGGCAACCAAAGCAGATCCCAGCCGATCAGCTGGGACTCGGGAGTCAGAGAATAGATGGGGGTTGGCGGGGCCAGTCGGAGGCGGGATCGGCCGGTTCTCTGAATGACTCAAAATTTCTGCTACCGGTTCTCTAGAACTGGTGCAAACCGGTTGAATACCACCGCTGCAACCACATTTGAAGCCAACACTTCTATCGCTAAGCAAGACATTTGTCCAATGAGTTTGGCCTGATTTTACTACCTTTCCTGCCACGTTTGTTAAATGAATCGCTGCTGTTGTTAAGTCAGGGACATGGTTGTTAAGTGAATCCGGCTTCCCCCTTGACTTGGCTTGTCCAAAGGTCGCAAAAGGGGATCGCTTGACCCCCACCCTGGGACACTGCGACTGTCGTAAACAAGAGTTAGTTGCCGAGCGTCTGAATTTTGATTTGACCACGGGGATGCTGCAACGATCGTAAGTATGAGAATGGGTCATAACTCACTTTTTTCAGCGCCGTTGCTCACTAAAGGCACTGTCGTAAGTTGAGGACTTCCCGTATGCTTGTATAAAGGTTCCAGAGAGATCGGATTCTCCACTCTGAGAATCAAGCAGCGGGAATGGACAAACTGTGGTTTGATCCATCCAAGTTCCAGCCAGAGGTTGTATACTCAGCTAGTTTGGACCGGTTCTAGAGAACCGGTAGCGGAAATTTTGAGTAGTTTGGAGAACCGGCCAATCCCACCTCTGACTGGCCCTGCCTGTTGTGGTTCGCCGGCAGCCCGTGCAGACGACAGTGGAATCAGACAGTGGGAAGAACGGGGACCAGTCCGGGAGTCTGGGGAGGACTCGGATGAGGGTCCTGCATCCGATGCAGAGATGGGGACTACGGCCACCTGGGAGTTGGGTGCTGCCTTTGGAGTCTGGTAGAAGCGAGGAGGAGGACCCAGGGAAGCCTGTTCCTAGCGTGCGTGGGCACAGAGCTGCCAGAAGACGAGAGCAGCTGAGACAAAAGGGGCAATTTGGGAGTAACTCTGGGAGGTGAGTGCCCCTCCTATAAGGGATAAAAGTCAAGCAAAGGTGACGAAACCTTTGCAGGCAGCAAAGTAGTTCGATCGGTTCCGAGTCCTCCTCAAAGCCCTGTGTAGTTTGGTTGATTTTTTTTCTTGTACTTTGGCTGGTTTCTTTTATAGTTCATTGGAGACTTCTGTTTTGGGCAGCATTCCACAGCACTGAAAAGCTTGCACTTATCTGGAGGAACTCTGTATAATTCGTTTTGGCTGGGAATGCAAATAATTCCCAGCATTGCATTAAGAAAGATTTTACGTTTCAATTCAGTTTGTGTTTTATGAAGTTTGACGAAGCCTGGGTCAGAACCCCACCAACCCCCATCTCTTCTCGGCCTCCCATCGAGTCCCAGCTGATCGGCTGGGTCTCCTTTGGTTGCCCCTGCCCAGGAGAAGGGAGCTGGAAAGCAGGTCAGTGGGGTGGGGAGGGAAGGGGGATTTTGCAGTACATCCTTCCCCTGCCACGCCCGCCAAGCCACACCCGCCAAAACAAGCCACACCCACCAAGCCATGCCACCCTCACCAAGCCATGCCCACCAAGCCACATCCCACCCACCAAGCCACACCCACAAAACTGGGAGTAAAATAAAAATTGAATCCCAACACTGGTTCTAGCTATGCTCCCTTCTTTTGAGGGTGGCGGTTCAGACTATTATGTGGAAATTGCCCTGGGAGACAGGAGGAGGAGCCACAGACTAGGTAATGGTCCGATCAGAGGGAATTTGGCTTGCAAAAGGAATGGGGAAAAATATTATTTTAGGCTACCTGACAATAAAGGCAGATCTACAACTTCCAGGTGTGACTACTTCGTAGACAGGTAAACAAACGTCTGCCAAATGGTGAAGTCTACTAGGCTAGAAACGAGGAGGTGGTGAGTTCTGGTGCAGCCTCAGGCATGAAAGCAGCCGGGTGACTTTATGGGGGCAATGATCAGGAGGCGGTGAGTTCTAGTCCCACCTTAGGCATGAAAACATGGAGGTGACTTTGAGCCAATCACCAGGAGTCTGTGAGTTCTAATCCCGCCGTAGCCATGAAAGTGACTTGATGACTTTGAGCCAATCACCAGGAGTCTGTGAGTTCTAGTCCCACCCACCCCTAAGCATGAAAGCTGGCTGGGCAACCTTGGGCCAATCGCCGGGAGCGGCGAGTTCTAGTTTTTCCCCTTAAGCATGAAAGCTGGCTGGGCAACCTTGGGCCAATCGCCGGGAGCGGCGAGTTCTAGTTTTCTCCCTTAAGCATGAGTGGGCAACCTTGGGCAATCGCCGGGCGGCGAGTTCTAGTTTTCTCCTTAAGCATGAAAGCTGGCTGGGCAACCTTGGGCCAATCGCCAGGAGCGGCGAGTTCTAGTTTTTCTCCCCTTAAGCATGAAAGCTGGCTGGGCAACCTTGGGCCAATCGCCAGGAGTCTGTGAGTTCTAGTCCCACCCCCTAAGCATGAAAACTGGCTGGGCAACCTTGGGCCAATCGCCGGGAGACGGCGAGTTCGGGTCACTCCTTAGTCACGAAAGCAGCTGAGTGATTTTTTTTTGGGGGGGAGGGGCAACCCTCAGGTGACTGGAATTCTAGTCCTCCCATAGCCATGAAAACAGGTGGGGGGGGACTTTGGACCCGTCCTTCCGATCAGCAGAGTTGCTGTGGTGGGGAGAAACAGGAGGAAGGATGACTAGATGTGCTCAACCACCTGGAGATATTTATTAAAAATAACCGAAGTGGGATTGAAGGCAAAAAAATGCCAACAGGAAATTCTCTCTCTCTCTCCCTCTTTTTCTCTCCTCCCTCTCTCTCCCCCTCTCCCTCCCTCTTTTGCTCTGCCTCTCCCCCTCTCTCTCCTCTCTCTCCCTCTCTCACAGCCTGCCTGCCTCCCTCTCTCTCTCTCCCCTTTCTCTCCCCCTCCCTCTTTTTCTCTCCTCCCTCTCCCCCGCTCTCTCTCCATCTCTCTCTCCCCTCTCTCCCTCTTTTTCTCTCCTCCCTCTCTCTCCTCTCTCCCTCTCTGCCTCCCTCCCTCTCTCCCCTCTCTCTCCCTCTCTCTCCCTACCTGCCTGCCTCTCTCCCTCCCCCTCCCCTTCTCTCTCCCCCTCTCTCTCCTCTCTCTCCCTCTCTCTCTCGCAGCCTGCCTGCCTCCCCCTCTCTCCCCCTCTTTTTCTCTCCTCCCTCTCTCCCCCCTCTCTCTCCCCCTCTCCCTCTCTCTCTCCATCTCTCTCTCCCCTCTCTCCCTCTTTTTTCTCTCCCTCTCTCCCTCTCTCTCTCCCCTCTCTCTCCCTCCCTCTCTCCCCTCTCTCTCCCTCCCTCTCTCCCTCTCTCTCTCCCCCTCTCTCTCCCTCCCTCTCTCCCCTCTCTCTCCCTCCCTCTCTCCCCTCTCTCTCCCCTCTCTCTCCCTCCCTCTCTCCCCCTCTCTCTCCCTCCCTCTCTCCCTCTCTCTCTCCCCCTCTCTCTCCTCCCTCTCTCCCCCTCTCTCTCCCTCCCTCTCTCCCCCTCTCTCTCCCTTCTCTCTCCACTCTGCCTGCCTCTCTCCCTCCCCCTCCCCTTCTCTCCCCTTTCTCTCCTCTTTCCCTCCCTCTCTCTCTCACAGCCTGCCTGCCTCCCCCTCTCTCCGCCCTCTCTCCCCCTCCCTCTTTTCTCTCCTCTCTCTCTCTCTGCCTCCCTCCCTCTCTCCCTCTCCCCCCTCTCTCTCCTCTCTCTCCCTCTCTCTCTCGCAGCCTGCCTGCCTCCCCCTCTCTCCCCCTCTTTTTCTCTCCTCCCTCTCTCCCCCTCTCTCTCCCCTCTCCATCTCTCTCTCCATCTCTCTCTCCCCTCTCTCCCTCTTTTTCTCCTCCCTCTCTCCTCTCTCTCTCCCCTCTCTCTCCTCCCTCTCTCCCCCTCTCTCTCCCTCCCTCCTCTCCCCCTCTCTCTCCCCCCTCTCTCTCCTCCCCTCTCTCTCTCTCTCCCTCCCTCTCTCCCCCTCTCTCTCCCTTCTCTCTCACTACCTGCCTGCCTCTCTCCCTCCCCTCCCCTTCTCTCCCCCTTTCTCTCTCTTTCCCTCCTCTCTCTCTCTCACAGCCTGCCTGCCTCCCCCTCTCTCCGCCCTCTCTCCCCTCCCTCTTTTTCTCTCCTCTCTCTCTCTCTGCCTCCCTCCCTCTCTCCCTCTCCCCTCTCTCTCTCCCCCTCTCTCTCACTACCTGCCTGCCTCTCTCTCCTCCCCCTCTCCCCTTCTCTCTCCCCCTCTCTCTCTCCCTCTTCCTCTCTCTCTCCTCTCTCTCCCTCTCCCCCCTCTCTCTCTCCCTCTTCTCTCTCTCTCTCTCTCTCTGTGTGTGTGTGATAATGAAAGGGTGGCAGCCCAGATCTACCGACCGTTTCTGAGCGTACTTCGACGGTCCATTACTTTCTATTCTAAGAGGAGACCAATTGCTGGGTTTTGATGGCTGTTTGGATTTCTAATCCGGGGTTTCAATAAGAGGACGTCCCCCTCCTCCCCCCGCAGGAAACTTAACGGTCCGATTTTACCTGGATGTTTTCCCGCGGCGGCTTATTAGCCCCGTGGTTTATAATTGGGGCGTGTGGAGAAGGGACAAGGCTGGAAGGGTGAAGCGAAGACCTGGTCCAGCTACAAAGAGCATCCCGGGTGAACATTGTGCATTTTAAAAGGCCACCGTTTCCTCCCCTCCGTTCGCTTCTCCAGGCAGCGGCTTGCAAAATTGATTAACAAATGCACACGGAGAAGAAAATTGCCCCATTGTAGCAAAGAATAATGATTTCTCTCTCTCTCTCTCTCTCTCTCCCTCTCCCTCTTCCCCCCATCGTTTAACAGGAAGGCAGTCTTGATTAGCAGAAATTATAGAGCGGGTCACTTTCCTTCTTGGGCCCGACAGCAAACAGTGGCCGCTGTAGGGAGGCGGTGGCAGTGGCCGCTGAGCGGGCAAATGACACCGAGAAGGCACGAGGGTAAAATGCATCAAGGCTGTTCCTGCTCCAACTTTCCAAAGCGGGTTTCCGAAGGGCTGGATAAAAGCAGCAATCATTCATGCTGTTTTGATTGCAAGCTCAGGAAAAAAAAAAAGCTTTGATGACATCACTGCGGGTAGTTCTTGACTTACGAGGGTTCATTTAGTGACATTCCAAATCACAACAACGCTAAGAAAAGAGACTCGCGGCTATTGTTCACTCTCACAACCGTTTGTAGCATCCCCAGGGTCACGTGAACCAAATTTGGATGCTTGGCCACTGATATTTCCCCTCCGAATGCCTTCACTCTGCTAAACATATAATGATCGTGACATTGTCCAACTATTTACTAAGTCTGCATTGCTATTACTATCACTAATAATCCCCCCATCCTTCCTTTCACCCATCCCCTCCCACTCACGACTGTAACTTTGTCGCTTGTATCCTTACGATTTATATGGACTGTTTCCTGGTATGATTTGATGGCTTATTGTACACTATGACTATCATTAAGTGTTGGACCTTATGATTCTTGACTCTTGATGAATGTATCTTTGCTTTTATGTACACTGAGAGCATTTGCACCAAGACAAATTCCTTGTGTGTCCAATCACGCTTGGCCAATAAAGAAATCTATCTATCTATCTATCTATCTATCTATCTATCTATCTATCTATCTACCTATCATCTACCTATCATCCATCTATTATTTATCATCTATTTATCCCAGTCATCTATCTGCCTGCCTGCCTGCCTGTCTGTCTATCATGTATCTATTATCTTTCTATCATCTATCTATTATTTATCATCTATCTATTTATCCTAATCATCCATCCATCCACCCATCTATCTCTACCTACCTACCTACCTATCATCTACTTATCATCCATGTATTATTTATCATCATATCCCAATCATCTGCCTGCCTGCCTGCCGGTCTATCTATCTATCTATCTATCTATCTATCTATCTATCTATCTATCTATCTGGTATCTATTATTTATCATCTATTTATCCTTATCATCCATCCATCCATCTATATCTACCTACCTATCATCTACCTATCATCTATCTATCATCCATCTATTATTTATCATCTATTTATCCCAATCTGTCTATGTATCTATGTATCTATCTATCTATCTATCTATCTATCTATCTATCTATCTATCTATCTATCTATCTATCTATCTGTCTATCTATCATCTTTCTATCATCTATCTATTATTTATCATCTATCTATTTATCCCAATCATCCATCCATCCATCTATTATCTACCTATCATCTACCTATCATCCATCTATTATTTATCCCAGTCTCTGTCTGTCTATCTATCTATCATGTATCTATCATCTTTCTATCATGTATCTATTATTTATCATCTACCTATTTATTCCAATAATCCATCCATCCATCCATCCATCCATCCATCCATCCATCCATCCATTCATCTATTATCTCTTTATCCCAATCATCTGTCTGTTGTCTGTCTGTCTGTCTATCTCATATTTATTTTATTGATTGATTTTCTATTGAATACATTTCTTAGTGCTTTATAAACACTGTGTTGTCTGGGTATTTAATTTGCTTAACAATACAAATTAAATTCTTTAATCTCCACCCCTTTCTTCCAACTATTGCTAAAATAAATTCCATATTTGATAATATTCTACGTCCTCTTTCCGCTTAATTTTCAACGTCAATCTATCCATTTCTGCACAATCTGGTATCTTCTTAACTATTTCTTCATCTCGTGGTATATCTTTGCGGTATATATTTTCATCTCGCGGTATATATTTTCCCAGTATTGTGCAACAATAATCCTCACTTGCTGTTTAAGACATGTAATATTAAATAGCAACTGACTCATACTTATGATGGTTGCAGTGTCCCGGGGACACGTGATCCCTTTTTGCGACCGTCATAAACAGGAGGTCAACGGGGAAGCCAGATTCACCTAATACAACCACGTTGCTAAAAATTGCAGTGATTCGTTTAACAACGTGGAGATCGGATAGCCATTTGTCTGAAATGGGAGAGGGCTTCCTTTGTGAGCAGGGGGCTGGACTAGAAGACCTCGGGGGGTCCCTTCCAACTCTTGTATTCTTTAATCTGGCTTTCTTTTAGATTTCATTTTGTGCGCCTGTCCGTAGAACATCTTGGTTTAGCTCAGTGAGAATGAGTAACGAATAAGACAATTAAGGATTTTCCACACTGTAAAATGGGCATTGGATTTTCCGTTTGAGGGTGCATCAATGAATGGGAAGGAGATGGGAAATCCATTTTTTGTGGACCCCTCTCTGAGCTGGGTTGGTTTCTTTCTTTCTTTCTTTCTTTCTTTCTTTCTTTCTTTCTTTCTTTCTTTCTTTCTTTCTTTCTTTCTTTCTTTCTTTCTTTCTTTCTTTCTTTCTTTCTTTCTTTCTTTCTTTCTCCAGCTTACATTACAAGCATTAAAATCATAAAATATAAATGTTTATGGGAAATTCTCAGTCATCCAGGTCATGGTTGTTCTTACAGGTGCTTTTCTCAAAAGGTAACTGGACTTTCTGGGTTTTTTTTTTTCTTTTGAAGAGATTTCACTTCTCATCCCAGAAGCTTCTCCAGCTCTGACCGGATGGTGGGGATCAGAAGGATTGATACTCCTTGCAGACAGCTGGTCATTTGCATCCTTTCTAGAGAGCCGTTGAGGCAGCTTGGAGGTTCGTCTGTGTCCTCCTTTGTCCCAAAGGTGCTTTTTTCAAGAGGCAACTGGACTTTCTGTTGTTGTTTTTTTCTTTGAAGACATTTCGCTTCTCATCCAAGAAGCTTTTTCAGTTCTGGCAGGATGATGGGGACCTTCCAAATCTCCCGACAACCAAAGTCAATAGGGAAGCCAGTTTGATTCAGCAACCATGTTACTAATACTACAATTGCAGTGATTCATTTAACAACTGTGACAAGAAAGGTTGCAAAATGGGAGCAAAACTCACTTAACACATGTCTCTCTTAGCCCCAGAAATATTGAGCTCCGTTATGGTCGTAACTCAAGGACGACCGGAAAAATAAGGCGTGAAAAGCTCTTTATTTTGTTATTTTATTTTTTTGTCATCATTATTAATACTTCAAGAGGCCCCAGCTGGAAAGCCCCAATTTATAATGAAGATTTCTAAGAGGAACAGCGTGTATCCAAAGCACACAGAATCATCATACGAAGCTTCAGCGGAAGGCGAAGGGAGGAAAAAAGAGCATATTAATTAATATAAGCTCTACCTAGGTGGGCTCTTCAGGTGAAACAAATAAAATTTGCAAGCCTGAATTGCCACCTTTCAAAAATCTCACAAACAAGCGACAGAACCCAGCGTGAGGGGGTCTATTTCTGTGTTTCTCAGCCACTTCAAGGTGGGTGGGCCTCAGCTCCCTCTCCTTCATGGCGGCCCCTCACACGTGGGAAGACGGCGACCAGGCCACCCTGAGTCCTTCAGATCTGGGGATGGCACAGAGTTGAGGCGCTAAGGGGGAGGAGCCTTTGAGGGCGTTGGGCTCTTCAAACTTAGAATAATAGGGAAACCTGATATCGTTTCAGACAAGTGACGAATCGAATCGGATAGGATAGGATAGGATAGAATAGAAATAGAAATAGAAATAGAAATAGAAATAGAAATAGAAATAGAATAGAATAAGAATAGAATAGAATAGAATAGAATAGAATTAGAATAGAATAGAATAGAATAGAATAGAATAGAATAGAATAGAATAGAAATAGAATAGAATAGAATAGAATAGAATAGAATAGAATAGAATAGAATAGAATAGAATAGAAATAGAATAGAAATAGAATAGAATAGAACAGAAATACAGAATAGAATAGAATAGAACAGAATAGAAATACAGAATAGAATAGAAATACAAAATAGAAAAGAATAGAATGGAATGGAATGGAATAGAATAGAATAGAACAGAACAGAATAGAAATACAGAATAGAATAGAAATACAGAATAGAATAGAAATACAGAATAGAATAGAAATACAAAATAGAAAAGAATAGAATGGAATGGAATGGAATGGAATAGAATAGAATAGTATAGAATAGAATAGAACAGAAATACAGAATAGAATAGAAATACAAAATAGAATAGAATAGAATAGAATAGAATTCTTTTATTGGCCAAGTGTGACTGGACACACAAGAAATTTGTCTTTGGTGCAAATGCTCTCAGTGTACAAAAAAGAGAAGATACATTCGTCAAGAGTCAAGAATCATCAGGTCCAACACTTAATGATAGCCATAGGGTACAATAAGCAGTCAAATCATACTAGGAAACAGTCAATATAAAAGTAAGGCCACACCTAGAGTACAGCATCCAGTTTTGGTCACCACACTATAAAAAAGAGTTTGAGACTCTAAAGTGCAGAGAAGAGCAACAAAGATGATTAGGGGACTGGAGGCTAAAAGATACGAAGAACGGTTGCAGGAACTGGGCCTGGCTAAGTCTAGGGAAGAGAAGGACCAGGGGAGACAGGAGAGCATCTTCCAATATTTGAGGGGCTGCCCCAGAGAGGAGGAGGAAGGGGGTCAAGCTATTTTCCAAGGCACCCGAAGGGCAGACAAGGAATAAAGGATGGAAACTGACCAAGGAGAGAGATTCAACCTGGAAATAAGGAGAAACTTTCTGACAGTGAGAACAATCAACCCATGGAACAGAAGTTGCCCTCAGAAGTTGTGGGAGCTTCATCCCTGGAGGCTTTCGAGAAGAGACTGGATTGCTATCTATCAGAAATGGTGTAAGGTCTCCTGCTTGGGTGGGGTGGGGGTGGGGGTTGGACTAGATGACCTCCAAGGCCCCTTCCAACCCTGTTCATCTGAACTCTCCAGCCTCTTCCAGTGATGGAGCACCCACAACTTCTGAAGGCAAGCCGTTTCCAGGGATGAATTGTCCTCCGCTGTCAGGACATTTCTCCTTAGTTCCAGGTTGCTTCTCTTCTTGGATGTCAACGGGAGGGAATCAACGTAGCTCAGAAGAATTGAAGAATCCCTGGCGCTCTGTAAACACCGAACAACCAGGGGTGGGATTCTACCGGTTCGGACCAGTTCTATAGAACTGGTTGTTACGATTCTGCACAGTTCGGAGAACCAGCAAATTGTACCCCTGGCCTTAGAGCAGAGCTGGACCTTCCTTAGGACTGAAGCTCCTATTTTTCAGTGCAGACTCAGGCAGCAGATTTCAGAAAGGTAGGCCTCTGAATGAATCTGTGATTCTGGGAGCAACTCCATCTGCCTGCCTGCTTTGCCCTCATTTGGGGTAAAAGCTGCTCTTTTTAAAAATAAAAATAAAAAATCAACATTTACGTAGATATTTACAATATTTACATCCAAGCCACACCCAGCCATTCACATGACCACTGAGTCACACCCACAAATTAGGGCACGCCCACAGAACCGGTTGTTAAGAAATTTGAATCCCACCCCTGGGACCAACCCAGCTCAGAGAGGGGTCCACAAAAAATGGATTTCCCATCTCCTTCCCATTCATTGATGCACCCTCAAACGAAAAACCTAGTACCCATTTTACAGTGCGGAAAATCCTTAATTGTCTTATTCGTTACTCATTCCCACTGAGCTAAACCAGTTATTTGTAAAGATAATAAAAGGTGGGAAACAAACAAATATGCACACATTATGACATTCCCTTGGATAATTCCTACTTTCCTTTCCGGAACTCATCAAAAATCGGATATCTTTTGATTTCTCCTTGTAGGGCCTGGGAAACAACGGACTAACCAGTCGTCTTCTTCGCTTCTTGGCTTATTCAAGGGAACCTGCCCAAGGCTCGCATATCTACCACTTGTTTGCTAGTGTTACACAACACTCTGCAGGCAAGTAATTAAGGGCACAGAGTTCCATCAGTTTGAATTTGTTCCAGGTTTTCATGTCTGCAAGCGTGCCAAGTTCAGTGGGTAAGATGCGAGGGGACTTGGTTTGTTTTTCAAACGTGACCCGTTAAAGGCTATTTGGCACGTGTTTCTCCAGGCATATACCCGTTGCTTGTAGTCTGCCCTAAATATTTAAATGGTGGGAAAGGCTTTTGCTCCCTGATGCATTATGGATGTAGTTGGGGTTTTTTTGGGGGGTTGTTGTTTTTGCATTGGTGCATTGTAGTGCATTTCCCTGAATGCACTCTTTTTAAATTGCTGACAAACTACTTGGCAACACCGGTCAGGGGGAATATTTGCAGGGTTGAAAGGAGGGGGTCCTAGATGGGTGGTTTTCTTGCAGACGTTTCATGACCCAACTAGGGAATGTCATCAGTGCTAGGAGGGAGTGGGGTTTGAAGAGAGGAGGAGGAAGAGGACTGTGGGGCCCTTGGTGTTCTCTGAGCTTGTTGGTTTTCTTGCAGACGTTTCATGACCCAACTAGGTAGCATCATCAGTGCTAGAAAGGGTGGAGGAGGTGGAGGAAGAGGACTGTGGGGTCTTTGGGGCTCTCTGAGTTTAATGGTTTTCTTGCGGACAATTTCAAGACCCAACTAGATAATGTTAATCAGTGCTAGAAGGGAGTGGAGTTTGCAGGGCGGAGAAGGAGGAGGAGGAGGAGGAGGAGGAGGAGGAGGAGGAGGAGGAGGAGGAGGAGGAGGAGGAGGAGGAGGAGGAGGAGAAAGAGAAGGAAGGAAGGGAAGGAGGAGAAGGAGAAGGAGAAGAAGAGGAGGAGGAGGAGGAGGAGGAGGAGGAGGAGGAGGAGGAGGAGGAGGAGGAGGAGGAGGAGGAGGAGGAGGAGGAGGAGGAGGAGGAGGAAAAAAACTGTGGGGTCCCTGGTGCTCTCTGAGCTTGGTGGTTTTCTTGCAGACATTTCATGACCCAACTAGGTAGCATCATCAGTGCTAGAAAGGGTGGAGGAGGTGGAGGAAGAGGACTGTGGGGTCTTTGGGGCTCTCTGAGTTTAATGGTTTTCTTGCAGACAATTTCAAGACCCAACTAGATAATGTTAATCAGTGCTAGAAGGGAGTGGAGTTTGCAGGGAGGAGAAGGAGGAGGAGGAGGAGGAGGAGGAGGAGGAGAAGGAGGAGGAGGAGAAAGAGAAGGAAGGAAGGAAGGAGGAGGAGGAGAAGGAGAAGAAGAGGAGGAGGAGGAGGAGGAGGAGGAGGAGGAGGAGGAGGAGGAGGAGGAGGAGGAGGAGGAGGAGGAGGAGGAGGAGGAGGAGGAGGAGGAGAAAAACTGTGGGGTCCCTGGTGCTCTCTGAGCTTGGTGGTTTTCTTGCAGACATTTCATGACCCAACTAGGTAGCATCATCAGTGCTAGAAAGGGTGGAGGAGGTGGAGGAAGAGGACTGTGGGGTCTTTGGGGCTCTCTGAGTTTAATGGTTTTCTTGCAGACAATTTCAAGACCCAACTAGATAATGTTAATCAGTGCTAGAAGGGAGTGGAGTTTGCAGGGCGGAGAAGGAGGAGGAGGAGGAGGAGGAGGAGGAGGAGGAGGAGGAGGAGGAGGAGGAGGAGGAGGAGAAGGAGGAGGAGGAGAAAGAGAAGGAAGGAAGGGAAGGAGGAGGAGGAGAAGGAGAAGAAGAGGAGGAGGAGGAGGGAGGAGGAGGAGGAGGAGGAGGAGGAGGAGGAGGAGGAGGAGGAGGAGGAGGAGGGAGGAGGGAGGAGGAGGAAAAAAACTGTGGGTCCCTGGTGCTCTCTGAGCTTGGTGGTTTTCTTGCAGACATTTCATGACCCAACTAGGTAGCATCATCAGTGTTAGAAAGGGTGGAGGAGGTGGAGGAAGAGGACTGTGGGGTCTTTGGGGCTCTCTGAGTTTAATGGTTTTCTTGCAGACAATTTCAAGACCCAACTAGATAATGTTAATCAGTGCTAGAAGTGAGTGGAGTTTGCAGGGAGGAGGAGGAGGAGGAGGAGGAGGAGGATGAGGAGGAAGGAAGAGAAGGAGGAGAAGGAGAAGGAGAAGGAGAAGGAGAAGGAGAAGGAGAAGGAGAAGGAGAAGAAGAAGAAGAAGAAGAAGAAGAAGAAGAAGAAGAAGAAGAAGAAGAAGAAGAAGAAGAAGAAGAAGAAGAAGAAGAAGAAGAAGAAGAAGAAGAAGAAGAAGAAGAAGAAGAAGAAGAAGAAGTGGTGAAGAGGGAGGATGGAGGAGGAGGAGGAGGAGGAGGAGGAGGAGGAGGAGGAGGAGGAGGAAAAGACCATGGGTTTCATGTACTCTCTGAGTTTGGTTGTTTCACGACCCAGCCAGGGAACTTCATCAGTGCACTAATGATGCTTTGCAACAGGGTGGATTTTGAATAAGAGCTGCATCTCCGTTCGTGTACAAGTTGCCCTTGACCCCAAATAAGACAAGAATTCATGTTGTTAAACAAGGCGCTTATTAAGTGACTCACGCCCAATTTTACAACCCTTTTTTCCCTCCACCGCCAATGGAGCCACACTCCCACTCCCTATCCGAGAGGTTCGTCCGCCTTCTTGGATTCAGACTCTGACAAGGGCCTGACAAGCAGCTTTGAAGAGGTTTGGCCTTCGACTCCCGCCGGCTGGGGAATTCTGGGAAGGGAAGTCCGTGCCTTCCTAGTGGTTTAGAAAATGCATTTCAGGTCATTTGCATTTGAATTAGTTTCATGACACTCCCGCCTGATTAGCCCGGGCTGCATTTTTTATATCCCGCTAGATTCTTTGCGGAATTCTTTCTTTTTGAGAAGCCCGGATAAAAATCTAATAGCAGGGTCCACGAAGGGCATTTGCGCATCTGCTAATTTGATTCATCGTGACACGTAAAATCAAATGTGTATTTTTAAACATATTTTTTCCTCTCGAAAATGGGGCAATCAAGGAACGTGCAAGCCAAGGTACATCACACACACACACACACACCGTCTGATACCATCTGTGCCCTTCGGGATTTCAGTAACACCAGATTTGCATACCAGGTTTACAGCTGCAATGGAGCCCCAAATTTATATCGCTAAGGCAGGCGGTCGCTAAGTGAGTTTTGCCCCATTTTACAACCTGTCTAGCCACGGTAAATCCCCTGCTGTTGCTAAATTAGTAACACGGTTGTTGGGCGAATCTGGCTTCCCCGTGGAGCTGGCTTGTCAGGTCACAAAAGGGGATCGTGTGAACCCCAGGGACAAGGCGACCATCATAAATATGAGTCAGTTGCCGAGCAGCTGAATTTTTAGTGTGCCCCCGTTTGATCCCTCCTTCCCCTACGTCCGTGGTGGCGGAACTGTGGCACACGCACCACAGGTGGCACGCAAAGCCATTTGTGTGGTCACGTGAGCCCCAGACGAATTTTTACCTGCACTGCACATGCGCATGCCTTTCCTGCTGATTTTTGGTTCATTTGAGGCCTTTTTCAGCCTCCTGGAGACTTGGGGGAAGCCTCTGCAGCCTTGGGAGGTCGAAAAACAGGTCTTCTAGAAATGCCTAAACGGGCTTCAAGAATGAATCTGAACCAATCGAGCAACTTTGCTTCCTGCAAAGGTTTCATCATCTTGGCCTGACTTTTATCCCTTAGGGGAGGGGCAATCACTTCCTAGTCAGAGATAAGGTTTCTGTTGGCAAAAACCCATAAACCAATTGAAATTTTTCGGCAACTGTGTGAAGTGTACGGGGACAACATCATCACTGAAGGTGGAGTGCGCCAATGGTGCATTAAGTTTAAAAATGGCCGAACTACGGCCCTCGAGAAGTCCTGAATGCTTTCAAGTGGGAGATTTTTCCTCATCCGCCCTACAGCCCCGATCTTGCACCAAGCGAAAGCATTCAGGACTTCTCGAGTGCCGTAGTTTGGCCATTTTTAAACTTAATGCACCATTGGCGCACGCCACCTTCAGTGATGATGTTGTCCCCGTACACTTCACACAGTTCCCGAAAATTTTCAATCGGTTTATGGTTTTTTGCCAACTGAAACCTTATCACTGATCGCACCTCACAACTCGCGGGATTTTCAATTGCGGCACACTATTTCAAATGTTTGCTGTGAAATAACGGGCAACGATACGAACCTCCTACTAGCACGGCTAGAGGCAGACTGAGTGGCGGACGCACAGACCAAAGATGGCGGTGCTAGCTCCGCCCCTTCTTGCTACAGACGAAAACGTAATCTATTTTGTGGATAGCCCTCGTACATACATACATACATATATACATACATGTGCACACACACACACACACACACACACACACATATTTAGGAATGCTGATTAAAGTTCTAGTAGAATCTGGATGATGGTATAGAACAATGATGGCTAACCTTTTTGGCACCGAGTGCTCCAAGCACACATGCACGTACACCCCCAAATTGCAATATGCATGCACCTCCACCCCCACACACGCACCCCCTGCATGCATGTGTCCACATCCCCCATGCACCCACCACCCTTGCATGGCAGAGACCTGAAGACCAGCTGGCCAGCGGAAGGTGCATGCGCGGCAGAGTGAAACTGGGGTGACGGCTCGCACGTCCACAGAGAGGGCTCTGTGTGCCGCCTCTGGCACCCCGTGCCATCAATTCGCCATCCTGGGTATAGAAGAAAGAGCCAGGGTAACATTGCTCGTGAATTAGAAACTTCATGAGAAACATCGACAAGCCAGATTCTCCCAGAATTTTAATTTTAAAAAGAGCGCAAAAACGACAAGGTTCGGGGCAGCCCTCGGCTTCGGAGCTCACTTGGTCTCGACGGAATCGTCAGACGAGCTGAGCATCGTCGCGCATGGGCTTTCACGGGCTCTTTGATGGTGTTTATTTAGGCTGACTTTATTGCCTCTAATATCTCCCGTCTCTGATATTTACATTCGCTGTAACAAGCCGGGTAATTGCTTGCTTTCATGCCTCTTGCCAGCTTCCATCATTTCAACCTGCTTTCGGAGGCTGTAATTGTATCGTGGGGCCAACCAGAATTGTAGAGGACAGTGAGGAGATTCAAGATTTTTTAAACTACCGGTTCTGTGGGCGTGGCTTGGTGGGCATGGCAGGGGAAGGATATACTGCAAAATCCTCCTTCCCTCCACACGCCACTGACCTGCTTTCCAGCTCCGTTCTCCTGTGCAGGGCAACCAAAGGAGACCCAGCCGATCAGCTGGGACTCGATGGGAGGCAGAGAAGAGATGGGGTTGGCGGGGCCAGTCAGAGATGGGATTGGCTGGCTCTCCTAACTACTCAACATTTCCGCTACCAGTTCTTCAGAACTGGTCCAAACCTGCCGAATACCACTTTTGGTTTTGGTGACGCCAAAGACAGCAATGGATAAAGAGACATTTTTCTCTCTCAGCAATTAGTTTGTACTACAGTAGCACGGATGATATAAATATAATTTTTTTTACTATCGGATCTCTGGGCGTAGCTTGGTGGGTGGGGTGTGGTTTGGTGGGTGTGGCTTGGTGGGCATGGCAGGGGAAGGATATACTGCAAAATCCCCCTTCCCTCCACACACCACTGACCTGCTTTCCAGTTCCGTTCTCCTGGGCAGGGCAACCAAAGGAGACCCAGCCAATCAGCTGAGACTCGAAGGGAGGCAGAGAAGAGATGGGTTTGGTGGGGCCAGTCCGAGATGGGATTGGCCGGTTCTCCCAATTAATTACTCAAAATTTCCACTACCGGTTCTTCAGAACCGGTCCAATCCGTCTGAATACTGCCTCTGGTACAGAATCCGTATAATAATCGTACATTTTTTGTTTAATGGCATGACCAAAATCGGAGGCAGTAGTCCTGGTGTGGCCTTATAAAGCGATAAAATTAAGCGATTCCCTTGATTTTGATTCTATGCCTCTGTTCATACAACAGTCAGAAGAATAATTTAGGGGTTCTGACTTGAGCCAGGGTTGCATAACGATCGATTAAAAAAAAAAACGAGATCCAGAACAGCTGCGAGGAAAGAAGAAATATTTATTCCTAAAAGCCAAAACAATTAGGAAAATGCAGCCTCCCTAGTCTGGGAGACCTAATTTAATGCACTCTGGTTTTTTTTTTTTTTAAGACTACCCTTTGATATGCGGACTAGGTCTGGGTGGATGATTTTGGGGCCTTATCCTTTGATATGTGGATTAGGCCTGGGTGAAATATTTCAGGTTTTGAGGGAGCTCGAGAAAGGGTTTTTCTTCCCTGTTGGCTATTTTTACTCGATTCCTTTAGTTTCGGCTTGACCATCAATTCTCCAGCGGACACACTGATTCTCAAACCATTGTGGGTTCTGTCAGTAATTGAAAGGAAGATGGCAACAGTCCAAAGAACGAAAGATATTTTTGATACACAACTTCTCACACAACAAAGGATCTTATTCGCTGTTCTGGCTGCTGTCGTTAAGGGATTGTCCACTCGGACTCCAAAATCCCCCTCACAGGGACTGTTTTTAACAGGCGTAGAATATCAGAGTTGGAAGGGACCTTGCAGGTCATCTAGTCCGACCCGCCCTGCTCAGGCAGGAGTGTCTTTATTTTTATTTATCTTTATTTAGTTTTAGAGCCAGTTTGCCTAATCTGTACTTGTGCCACGTATGCAGGCCGGGAGCTGTGAACGCAAAGGAATTTGGGGGAAATGCACCTCTCCAATATTTCGCCCTACGGACTCAGCTCCTGTCGGTGTCGTGAAGCTGACGGGAACCGATCACCCTTCTTGCTGTGAAATCTCATTTATACGTAAGATCTCAGCGCCAAAGGAGAAATTTCCCCCAAAAAATGCACAGAAGGCCGTGGGTTTTACCTCACCCTTCTTATAACTTTCTCCTGATCCCGAAAGGGAAATGCTTAAAGGTCTCTCTGTACGAAGAGAACACAAGCTGGAAGAAGGATGGTGTGTGTGTGTGTTTATGTGTGTGCGTGTGTGTGTACATGTGTATACATATATATATTTTAATCAGAAAAAGAAAGCCTTTAGTCAAGAACAGTTTTCTTCCAGGCCTCCTGAACTCGCCCAGCTGTTCCGATACATTTCTCCCTCTTTTTTTTTAGTCAAGCGTGAAATGATAACGCAAGAAAAACGGCGGGCTGCCTTTGGCAATTCTTACCAACCTGGATATATTTCTTGGTAAGGTTTGCACCAGGGATTTGGGGCGGGGGGTGGGTGTCTTTTTCTTTTTATGGTCTTGTCTTTTTTAAAAAAAAAAAGAGAGAGAGAGAAAGAGGAGGACAGACAAGGCAGAGAAGGAGTGAAGCCAACAGCCCCGAATGGCGTGAAGGATGGCTGAGTTGAAAACGAAACACGGCTTGCTAACGGCAATTGAACGCGCCTGGTTTTGTTCCTCCACAGACTTCTGGGAGGAAAAGCAAATCGGTTCACAAGATCTAAGGAAGTTGCTGTGATCGGCGCAAAGGCACCCACCTGGATTTCGTGCCTCAGATGGGACTGGAAATCACCGTCGCCTGGTAATTAGCCTAAAGTCACCCAGCCGGCTTTCATGACTAAGGAGGGACTAGAACTCACTGTTGCCTGGTGATGGGCCCAGTCACCCAGATGGCTTTTATGTCTAAGGTAGGACTAGAACTCACTGTCTCCTGGTTTTTATACTGTCACCTGGGAATCTGGCTCAAAGTCACCCAGCCGGCTTTCATGCCAAAGGAGGGACTAGAACTCACTGTCGCCTGGTGATTGGTCCAAAGGCACCCACCCAGATTTCATGCCTCAGGTGGGACACACCATTGCCTGGTAATTGGCTCAGAGTCACCCAGCCAACCTTCACGCCTAAGGAGGGACTAGAACTCACTGTCGCCTGGTGATTGGATCAAAGTCATCCAGTTGGTTTTCATGACTAATGTGGGACTAGAACTCACGGTCTCCTGGTGATTGGCCCAAAGTCACCTAACTGGCTGGCATGCCTAAGGTGGGACTAGAACTCACTGTCGCCTGGTGGCTGGCCTAATCACCCAGCTGGCTTTCATCCTTAAGATGGGACTAGAACTCCCCGTCTCCTGGTGATTGGTGCAAAGTCACCCAGTTGGTTTTCATGACTAAGGTGGGACTAGAACTCACGGTCTCCTGAGGATTGGCCAAAAGTCATCACCCAACTGGCTTTCATGCCTAAGGTGGAACTAGAACTCGCTGTCTCCTGGTTTAGAGCACAGCACTTAAACCACTGCACCAAACTTATGTTTATATTCAGATAAAGCCATTTTTTTCCCCCTCTTCCTTTTTTTCATTCTTCCTTCTCATCTTCCAGAGTGTGGCTGGCTCAGGAATTCTGGGAGTTGAAATCTACAAGTCCTAAAAGGATCATTGTTCCCCACCTCCGACTTAGATGGTTAATGCTTACACAATATACACACAGGGAGACACACACACACACACACACACACACACACACACACACACACGCACACACACAGAAACCTTCGCCAGTCACTGCTGTAGTGTTATTTTGCAAATGGCTGCTGTGGGGCAGACATCTTTCTTTGCGGTGTTTAAAAAGGCACAGATGGTCCAGCCAGATGCTGACTCTTTTGATAAGGCTGGCACTTCCAAAACGCTTTCAGTCAATTATATCTTACTTCAAGAGCCTTGATGGTGTTTTTTTTTACCTCCTCCTCCTCCTCCTCCTCCTCCTCCTCCTCCTCCTCCTCCTCCTCCTCCTCTTCTTCTTCTTCTTCTTCTTCTTCTTCTTCTTCTTCTTCTTCTTCTTCTTCTTCTTCTCTTCTCCTTCTTCTTCTTCTCCTCCTCCTCCTCCTCCTCCTCCTCCTCCTCCTCCTCTTCTTCTCCTCCTCCTCCTCCTCCTCCTCCACAATCCTATTCCATACTCCTCCTCTCCTCCTCCTCCTCCTCCTTTCTTCTTCTTCTTCTTCTTCTTCTTCTTCTTCTTCTTCTTCTTCTTCTTCTTCTTCCTCCTCCTCCTCCTCTCCTCCTCCTCCTCCTCCTGGGGAGGGGCATTTTTATTAATTTTCAAAGACACACAAACAAACAAACAACAAACAAAACATAAAACATAAAAACATAAAACATCTTTTCTGAAAGCTGCTTGATCCCGGGTTACCTCTCTTCATACAGACACAAATTCAAATTCATGTTCATTTTATATACCATTCCATTTCTTATGACCATTTTCCATTTTCTATATAGCTTCTCCCCTCTTTGAATTTTCTCAGTTTTATTTTATTTCTCTCATCTCAATTCAGATCATTATGTTTATTATTCTTTGTCTGTTCTGTTTCCAGCTATCTATTTATCTTTTCTCTTTAAACAAAATTTCTCCTGTACACTAATTGGAGTATGACGCCTTTAACTCTTTCCCCTAAATTTGTAACAGTTAGCATAGTACGTAACTTCCATTGGGATTCTGTTTGGTACATTCTAGTTACACATTATATTTCAAAAAAAGACAAATTTATAAGTATGTAATATAATTAAAACAACAATCCATGTCAATTCGAATCTAATCATTAATATTAATATTCATTTAAATCTTAAACATTTTACACATTATTTTTCAACCGAATATCATACTTTTATGGGAACACTTGTACTTTCCATGGTTATTTCCCCCCGACTTCACATCACTTATATTTTAAATTTTGGTCACAAGTCATGTTGTTCAGGGCTGTTATAACTTTGAATGTTCACTAAACAAACTGTTGTAAGTCAAGGACTCAATGTACATGTTCTCACCGTCTGGAAATTTTGTCCATGTTTCTAAGTTGGGTCTCGCTGGGATAAGTTTCCATCCGTTGCTTCTCGTCCTGCCTTTCAGGGGATGCTTTGAAGAACACAGAGTGAAGGCGTTTTTAAGAACATAGAATAATTGGCTCAGAAGGGACCTTAGAGGCCTTCTAGTCCAACCCGCTATTCCATTTCAGACAAATGTAGGCCAATTTCTTACTAAAAACCAAATGGCTGACCAGTCTCTTCTTAAAAAGCTCCAGCGTTGGAACACCAATGGACTGGCTTGCTTTCGGGAGTTGTCGGAGCTTCATCACTGGAGGCTTTTGAGAAGAGGATGGACTGCCATCTGTCAGAAATGGGGTAGGGTCTCCTCAGGGGTAGGACAACCTGTTCTGTGGCCGTGGCTTAGTTGGTGGGTGTGGCTTGGGGGTCATGTGACCAGGTGGACGTGGCTTGGTGGTCATGTTATTGGCTGGGCGTGGCCAACTCACATATCACTCACATCGAGGCACGCATCTCCTCGCCTGGCCTCTCATGACTGTGGGGATGCTGCAACAGTCGTAAGTGTGAAAAATGGTCATAAGTCACTTTTTTCCGTGCCATTGTAACTTTGAATGGTCACTCCACACAAGCAAAGTGCTAGCAAAGGAGGGGGAAAAAATTCCAGAGATGTTCTTGAGACAGGAAGTCTAGTCCTTCCAAAAATGTAATAAGGGTTAATGGAGAGGCAGTTTCTGTAAGCAACACCAGAATGTTTCCTTCCTGCCTTCCTTACAGGATTAGCCCAGTAATTTCTTCTAACAACCGGTTCTCCGAACTGCTTAGAATGTTAACAACTGGTTCTAGCGAATAGGTGTGAACTGGTAGAATCCCACCCCTGGGTCTCCTGCTTGGGAAAGGGGGCGGGGTTGGACTAGATGACCTACAAGATCCCTTCCACCTCTGTTAATCTGGAAAGATCTGAAAAGACTCACAAACCCCTGGTGGCAAGCCGTTCCACTGATTAATTGTTTTCACCATCAGGAAATTTCTCCTTCATTCTAGAACTCAGTGGAACTCAGAAGTGGATGCTCTTATCATGGAGGGTTTTTTAAGAATAGATTTGAGCAGCGGGTTGGACTACAAGGCCTCCAGGGCCCCTTCCAACCCTGTTATTCTATCTATATAGAATTTAAATGTTGAAGCTCAGACTCCGGATTCCTAAGCATCTCACAGTGATATCTGTATTCTTGTCTCCTAGCAGGAGATTAATATTGACAAGTCATCTGTGTGAACTTTCTGCTGAATAAGCCAACTTTTGAATAGCCGGGATCAGCACCTGGTCAGGTTAAGATTTACGGTCAGGTTTGCACGTAGCTTGACACAACTCATCTCGAGTTGGCCGAAGACTAGATGGATGGGAATTTGTCACTCCCCGCTGCTAAATCGCTCCCCTTCTACCTTCTTACTCTTTTTTAAAAAAAATAAAGTTTATTTGGGTTTTCACACATACAAAATACAAGTAAAACATCTTTTCTGAAAATAGGGTTGAACTTCTTTATACGGACACAAAACTCAATTTCATGCTCCTTTTTGTGTTCTATTCCATATCTTATAATGTTCTACATTTTCTATATAGTTTTTCCCCCTCTTTTAATTTTCTCAATTTTGTTTTGATTATCTCATCTCAATTCAAATTATTATATTTATACTTTTGTCTGTTCTGTTTCAATTTTGTATTATCTTTTCTCATTAAACAAATTTTCTCCTGTGGTTACTAATTGGAGTATGACACCTTTATATCTTTTAATTACATCCATTCAACTCTTATTTAAACTTCAACTTCATAACCTTCAATTTAAGGTTATGACCTTCAATATAATACATAATACATAACTTCCATTCGAATTCTGCTTGGTACATTCTTATAATACACACTATATTCTTTTTAAAAAAAGATTATAAATATCTGTAATTATAAACCCCCATTCCATTCCAATTCAGTTCTACCATTAATAATCATTAAAATCTTAACATCTTTAACCCTTCTTTTCAATTAAATATCATACTTCCTTAAAAACACATAATCTCCATAATTAATTTTTCCCTTATTTCTCTTCACATATGTTTTGTAAATCATTAAATATTCATTTTGTTACGTTTATTTATTGACAAGCATTCCATTGAATTACAATAGCTATTTTATCAAACATTTTAATCATACATTGTTTCATATTTTCTAAAATTATTTCTGTTTCTAATATAACAATACTATCTTATGTACTTTTGTAGAATCCCTTTTTCCATTCGATTTTCACCCATTATCTCTAAATAGGCCCTGTTTCTCTATATTTTGTTTCTGTCCTTTATAACTTCTTTTCCTTTCTTTCTTCCCTCTCTTCTTCTCCCTCCTCTTTTTACCCCCTTGTCTCTCTACTTCTAATTGCCTCTTCTACATTTCCCTCTTCTGTTGCTTTCTGATTTTATACTTATTTTTCACTCTATTCTTTTTGGGGGGTTATTTTTCCCAATCTTAAACTTTTCATTCTCTTTCCCCACTTTCCGTTTTTTCCCCCCACCTAAGATTACTTGTTCATTAAAGATGGCTTCTTCTTTGTCCCAATCTTCTTGTTCTGCTGGCATTTCTTGTTGTTTCTCATAATTCCAAATCTCCATTTCTAACAACTGAAATACGAAGCCAAAAGAACCCTTCCCTTCTTGTGCATCTTCTTTGTACTTTTTAAGTTCCATTTTCGGTTCTTCTAAAAGTGGAGCCATTTTAAACAGGGGTGGTGTGGCTGAGTGGGGATTACGCGTGCATGCGTAGGGAGCATGGGGGAGGGGTGGGCATTGCCTTCTGGGTGCTGGCACGCGAGTGCGATCGTGCAAGCGTGCGCACAGTTTTTGGCACAGGAGCCCCAAAAGATTAGCCACCAGTGATGTAGGGGCTCCTGCCTGAGCAGGGGGTTGGACTAGAAGACCTCCAAAGTCCCTTCTAACTCTATTCTGATTCTGATTCAATTGCCAAGCATCTAACGTGACCCACCACAAACTGCATAGTCACAGCTACCATTTTGACCTCCACAGAGGGGAAAAAACCCACCGCCCATGATCCCTACCTCCGGAACATTCTCTATTATTTACAGTCCTCATAAAAAGGAGGCCGAGTCTGTGAAGAGCTCTGCAATTTTCCAGCCTTGATACCAGCAATATCCAACAGAAGCCTAATTGGCCAGATCCAACCCGGGGGTCAAGCTTTATGATCTCGGAGGCCCCTTTTGTGAAATGAAACAAAGAGCCTCTGAAGGCCTCAAGGACAATATGAGCAGATTCTACATTTCTTCACGTGCCACATTGATTGTTCTGGACTTATTTTGGGTTTACTTTCTATCCTGAGCTTTCATTTATAAAACGACTCTCTGGTAGCTTTAAAAAGCCTTGAAGTTGGAAGATCTTCTTGGACTTGGAAAGACTTTTGATTGGGAAAAGAAGAAGCAACCCCGACCTTGATTGCAACAATTTGTTTAGTGACAGTTCGAAGTTACAGCGAGACTGAAAAATGTGAACGAGGACCATTTTTCATACTTATGATCGTTGTAGCATCCCCAATGGTCATGGGTTCAAAATTCAGATGCTTGACCGCTGACTCACATTTATGATGGTTGTCTTCTGGCCAAGGCTTATGGAGACACTAACAAACACATGTTAGTCCCGAAACCCTTATTTCAATGGCTGTGAATTTTAGTCATTCACAGCCTGCAAGGAGTCTCACACAGTTTGTAAATAATCCCACCGAAGTCTGCCAAAGTCCTTCAGGATAAGTCTGATAAGCACCCACCTTTATGTCCCTTGAAATGCTGCCAAAGACTAAATGTCCAATTAGTTATATTAGGCCAAACGGAGCACAAATTCAACACCGAGCTTCAGGTTTCAAACCAACCAGTATGAACAAAGTTGCTTCCTGCAAAGGCTCCTGTCCCTTTGCTCCTCCTTTATGTCTTATGGGAGGGGCCTTCCTCCCGAGTTGCCCCTTTTGTCTTAACCTTTCTTGCCTTCTGGCAGCTCTGCGCAAGTGCACACTGGGAACAGGCTCCCGCTATTCCTTTGCCTCACTGATGTCAGATTGTGGAGGCTCCGGAGTCGGCACATCACTCCCAGATGGCCTTGGCCCCATCTCTGCGTCGGATGCAGGACCCTCAACCGAGCCCTCCTCAGACGCCAGGACTGGCCCGTGTTCTGCAGCTCCGCAGGCTGCCAGTGTACCACAACAGGTTGCCGTGTCACAGGTGTGTGTGAGGTGATCTCCTGATGAGCTCCTAAGTTCATAAGGGGGGGGCATCAGATTCGTTTAATGACTGTGTTACTCCCTTAAGGCCCCTGCAGTGATTCCCTTCACAACTGTGGTAAGAAAATAGTCATCATCTCGCTGAGCAGCCGAAAGGTTAGGCTCGACTGTGTGGCCGTAAGTCGAAAACTGCCTGCATTCCAAAGATGAAAAAAGTTAGGGATGGCTTTTTTATCGGATGATTTTCAATCTTTTCCCTGAAACTCTTGTGATGCAATGTTGCCCTGATAAAAGGATAGATCAGATATTTTTATTCCCAGCAATGGTTCAAATTTAGAGCAAAAATGAGCTCCCAGGAGGCTTCCCTGAGGCCCAGGAGGCAAAAAGAAAAAAAAGTTTTGGGGCCTTCTGGGCCTCAGGGAAGCCTCCCGGGGGGCGTTTTTGCTCCCAGGAAGCTTCCCTGGGGATCAGGAAGGCAAAAATGGAGTGGGGGGAGCACAGCACCTCCCCAGGCACTCCTTTTTCCTTCCTGGCCCTCGCAGTAAGACAGTGAGTGGGATCCCAGCACAGCTGATCGTTGGAACAGCTGATTGTTGTTCCAATCACAGCAGTAAGACAGCAAGGGGGATCCCAGCACATCTGATCGTTGGAACAGCTGATCGTTGTTCCAATCACAGCAGTAAGACAGTGAGGGGGATCCCAGCACAGCTGATTGTTGGAACAGCTGATCGTTGTTCCAATCACAGCAGTAAGACAGCAAGGGGGATCCCAGCACAGCTGATCGTTGGAACAGCTGATTGTTGTTCCAATCACAGCAGTAAGACAGCAAGGGGATCCCAGCACATCTGATCGTTGGAACAGCTGATCGTTGTTCCAATCACAGCAGTAAGACAGCAAGGGGATCCCAGCACAGCTGATCGTTGGAACAGCTGATCGTTGTTCCAATCACAGCAGTAAGACAGCAAGGGGGATCCCAGCACAGCTGATCGTTGGAACAGCTGATCGTTGTTCCAATCACAGCAGTAAGACAGTGAGGGGGATCCCAGCACAGCTGATCATTGGAACAGCTGATTGTCAGGAGGGGGAAAAAAAAGAAATACCAGTTCAGCCAAACCGGTAGCTGTTTTTTTACTACTGGTTTAGCTGAACAGTAGCATTTTTTACTATCAATTTACTTGACCCGGTCTGAACCAGTCGAATACCATCACTGTTGACGGTGTCTCAAATGAACGCTGTGAAGAAAACAGCTCATTTTTTTAAAAAAATCCAGAAAGCTTCCTGTGACTAATTATAATGATTGCTCCAAGTGAGAAGGCACGAAGCCTACATTTTAACACGATGCTTTTTGACAAAGGAAGCAAAATCGCTGTTGTATCTCCATGGCTTTAAGGCCAAGCGAGGCCTTCTACAATCAAACTGTCAGCACCCCGTCAAATCTTTAGCAAAGTCTCCGAAATCCAGCACCTTTTTCAACCCGCCAATCCTTCCTCACTCCCTGTGGGAAATTGTGATGGGAATCAAGGCAAAGAAAACAAACAAAGAGTTTGGAAAGGTTGCGGAAATTACAAGACTTTCACCGCCTAGCAACTGTTATTTAAGCTCTTTTTGCTGCGTGCTGTTATTCCCCCATCTTGGCTGTCCTCTTCCGCCTCTTAAGGAATAAGCAATGGCTCCCCGATTGGAAGTATTTTACAATAGCTACATATGAATTCCTCTTGACAGCGGCCATTTTCTCCGATGCCTTGGGAATGGCGACGTTTCACAGCATTCGTGGAAAACAAAAACAACAACGAAGCAGCTGTTGGCTTTCTCTAGAATACCTTCCGGCATGGACCACAAGGGTTTACACAAACACAACACACGCACACACACACACACACACACGCACCAATCACTCAGACAGCGGAGAATAGCATGCATGGATAGAGAGTCAACAGATTTTGTCCATTTGTGACTCACTCTCTGGTTGTGCGATAACAAAAAATCTGCTTGGTCCTATTCCAACAAGAAAGGGCAGCAAAATTATAGGTAGTCCTTAAGTTGAAAAGGAATGAAAAGAAAGACTAAGGTTGACATGATAGCAGCACTTCCAGTATCTCAGAGGCTGCCCCAGAGGAGAGGTAGCGATTTTCCAAAGCACCCGAAGGCAGGAGAAGAAGCAACGGATGGAAACTCATCAAGGAGAGAAGCAACCTGGAATTAAGGAGGAATTTCCTAACAGGGAGGACAATTAACCAGTGGAACTGCTTGCCAACAGAAGTTGTGAATGCACCATCACTGGAGGTTTTTAAGGAATAGATTGGACAATCATTTGGAATGGTGTAGGGCAGAGGTGGGATTCAGCCGGTTCTGACAGGTTCTGGAGAATCAGTGGCGGAAATTTGGAGTAATTCGAAGAACCAGTCAATCCCACCTCTGACTGGACCTGCTAATTCCATCTATTCCCTGCCTCCCGTTGAGTCCCAGCTGATCGGCTGGGTCTCCTTTGGTTGCCCTGCACAGGAGAACGGAGCTGGAAAGCAGGTCAGTGGGGTGGGGAGGGAAAGGTGATTTTGCAGTATATCCTTCCCCTGCCATGCCCACCAAGCCACGCCCACCAAGCCACACCCACAGAACCAGTAGTAAAAAAAAAAGGAATCCTCCCCTCCACTGGTGTAGGGTCTCCTGCCTGAGCAGGGGGTTGGACTAGAAGACCTCTAAGGTCCCTTCCAGCTCTATTCTGATTGATTGAGATTAACAATCCGTCGAACAACTTGCCTCCAGAAGTGAGGAGTTTTAAGCAGGGGTGGGATTCAAATTTTTGACAACCGGTTCTGTGGCCGTGGCTTAATTGGTGGGCATGGCTTGTTGGTCATGTGACTGGGTGGACATGGCTTGTTGGTCATGTGACTGGCTGGGCGTGGCCAACTCAATATCACTCACATCGAGGCATGCATCTCCTCACCTGGCCTCTCGTGACTGTGGGGATGCTACAACAGTCGTAAGTGTGAAAAACAGTCATAAGTCACTTTTTTCCGTGCCATTGTAACTTGGAATGGTTACTCCACACAAGCAAAGTACCAGCAAAGGAGGGGAAAATAACTCCAGAGAAGTTCCTGAGACAGGAAGTCCAGTCCTGCCAAGAATGTAATAAGGGTTAACGGAGAGGCAGTTTCTGTAAGCAACTCCAGAATGTTTCCTTCCTGCCTTCCTTACAGGATTAGCCCAGTAATTTCTTCCAACAACCGGTTCTCCGAACTGCTTAGAAGGTCAACAACCGGTTCTAGCGAATAGGTGAGAACCGGTAGAATCCCAACTCTGGTTTTAAGGAAGTGATTGGAGAAACATTTGTCTGAAATGGGATGGGATTTTCCTGACTAAGCAGGGAGTTGGGCTAGATGACATCCAAGGTCCCTTCCAATGCTGTGCCTTTGTTATTCTGAATAACCTGGAGGACAGATCATCCTGGAGAACTTCTATCCGTGTGGTTGCCAGGAGTCAAAAAAAAAGGTTTAATTTAATTTCTCCCCTTAGGGTCGTAGTGTCCAACTTTGGTAACTTGAAGAGCTGGAGATTTCAATTCCCAGAATCATGGCTGGCTGGGGAATTCTGGGAATTGAAGTCCACAAATCTTCATGTTGCCAAGGTTGAGCGCCCCTCACTGTACATTTTTATTTACTATTTGGTTCTTCTCAATTCAAATTTTGTAACAACCGCTTCTGTGGACGTGGCTAGGTGGGCATGGCCATGTGATTGGGTGGGCATGGCTTCTTTTTTTTGCAGCACACACCCCCTCCCCCATTTGTGGACCTCCTGGGCCTCAGGTAAGCCTCCTGGGTGAAGCCATAAGACAGCGAGGGGGATCCCGGTACGTCTGATCATCGGAACAGCTGATCATCGGGAAAGGGGAAAATTACATTGTGTGAGTGGGTGGGGGAATGCAGTCAGCGACGTCGCACATGCACAATAAGGACTGACTGAGCAGAGATGGGCGGGGCCAGCCAGGGACACGATTTTCCGGTTCTCCGAACTGTGCAGAATCACAACAACCGGTTCTATAGAACCGGTCCATACCAGTAAAATTCCCCCCCCTGGTTCTTCTTGGTTGTGTTTTTCAATTGTCCGGTACACCTTCTTACACCGTTTGACAAATTGGGTGGCCTTAGAAATTCGGTGAGCGCAGAAATAAATAAATGGCTTAAGTACAAATCTTCCAAATCTATTTTCTCTAGCGTGGGAAAGTTAGATAGGAAAAAAAATGATAATTTTGTCGTCTCTACCATTCTGCACCTGGGCCCACATAAATCTTAACATACACCCGTGCATGGGTTCACCCACATACTGCCACAACAGTCAACCTTTACAAAAAAAAAAAAATTAGAGTTGACTCCACGATTGCATCCTGCTGAGTAAGCAGAGGTTGCTGCCAAGACTATAAAAGGAATTTAAAGTGGTTGATTTTCACTGGCTTGCTAAGCGGAGTGAATGAGAAATGCTAGCTGGAGTTTGCGTTTCTTTTTTAACCGAAATAAAACGTCCCTCTTGTGGCTATCGGTGAAGACGCAATGATGACAAGTGGTTCTCGATTTACGACCAGAATTGAGCACCCCCTTGTTATGTGAGATGTGTGTGAAGGGAATTACGTCCCATTTTAGGAACTTCCTTGCCACCGTTGTTAAGTGAACTACTCCAGTTGTTAAGTTAGGAATACAAATAACAGATAATCAGCATCCCCACTCCCAGTTGGTCCTGGCCCCATCTCTGTATCGGAGGCAGGACCCTCGTCCGAGTCCTCTCCAGACTCCCGGACTGGTCCCCGTCCTTCCCCACTGTCCGATTCCACTGTCGTCTGCAGCGGCTGCCAGCAAACCACATCAGCAAGGCACGGTCCCAAGGATTTCCCGCGGCTGTTTTTCCTTTTCTTCTCTGATTCTTTGGGACACGAGGGAGCTCTCTGATGTTTTGTCTTTCAAACAAAAAACAAATTTTATTTTTTTTGCAGAGATGCATCTTCCCTCCGCCTCAATTACAGCAATTTTCCCGAGTAGCCAACAGTGGCTGTAATTAATGGCTGCATTTTTCTTCGGTGGCAGAGATGAGCGATGACATGGAGTCGGGGCGTATTTTTGTTATACGGTGACAAAAGAAGGTGATTAGCTGCCTGGATGTGGATGGGGAGAAGGCGTTTCTCGGTCGGGAGGGATTTAAAATTAGCAATAACAATTTGGGCATTGTTTGCCTGCTTTGCCGCGCCTTGTTTTGCAAGATTTAGACACCCCGAGGTGTGCCAAGGATGCAGAATCATGCGGAATAACAAGAGTTTTGGAAGTTGGACCTTAAGAGGTCTTCTAGTCCAACCCCCTGTCATTGGAAAGCACGGTGACAGGAATCTCCAGAATGTGTGCAGGTAGGGTGAAAAACCAGCTTGTGGCTTTGGGCCAGTCCCTCTCTCCCTCTCTTTCAGCCCAACCCACCTAACAGGGTTGTCGTTGGGGGGAAATTAAAAGGAGGAAAGGTGTGTTGGGTACACTTGCACCTTGAGTTATTTGTAAACAACGTTAAAGGTGGGATATAATCCCACTGTCCCAACCCACTCACCACCTACCCATGTGCCAGCGCCATCACAACTCCCAATGGTTGTTAAAGCATTAGTTATAAATTTGAGGAGTATTTTTATTCCTCCATCCTGGGCTGCCTTCAAAAGAAATCCCGAATTTTGTCCTTGTTCTTAGCAGAATTCTGTTTCAAGTTCTCTTTGAGTTTTATTTTATTTTTTAAAAAATGAGGTTCTCTCTCTCTCTCTCTCTCACACACACACACACACACTCTTATGTTTTCATGGGTATATGTATGATATTTAGGTTTCTTCAGGTATTTTCCCACGTCTTAATATTTGTGCTTTTATTATAGCTACATTATAGCGATTATTATTTATTATTATTATTGTTATTTATTATTATTATTATTATTGATATTATTTATTATATATATATATATTATAACTTTAGCTAATCACCTGGAAATGGTACATTCTAGTCCTGTGTTACCTATGGTGATGTTTGGCCAATCACCAGGAGGCTGGGAGTTCTAGTTCTGCCTTATACATGAAAGCTAACTGGGTGATGTTTGGCCAATCACCAGGAGGCTGGGAGTTCTAGTTCTGTCTTATACATGTAAGCTAGCTGGATGATGTTTGGCCAATCACCAGGAGGCTGGGAGTTCTAGTTCTGTCTTATACATGTAAGCTAGCTGGATGATGTTTGGCCAATCACCAGGAGGCTGGGAGTTCTAGTTCTGTCTTATACATGAAAGCGAGCTGGGTGATTTTTGGCCAATCACCAGGAGGCTGGGAGTTCTAGTTCTGTCTTATACATGTAAGCTAGCTGGATGATGTTTGGCCAATCACCAGGAGGCTGGGAGTTCTAGTTCTGCCTTATACATGAAAGCTAGCTGGGTGATTTTTGGCCAATCACCAGGAGGCTGGGAGTTCTAGTTCTGTCTTATACATGTAAGCTAGCTGGATGATGTTTGGCCAATCACCAGGAGGCTGGGAGTTCTAGTTCTGCCTTATACATGTAAGCTAGCTGGATGATGTTTGGCCAATCACCAGGAGGCTGGGAGTTCTAGTTCTGTCTTATACATGTAAGCTAGCTGGATGATGTTTGGCCAATCACCAGGAGGCTGGGAGTTCTAGTTCTGCCTTATACATGAAAGCTAGCTGGGTGATTTTTGGCCAATCACCAGGAGGCTGGGAGTTCTAGTTCTGCCTTATACATGAAAGCTAGCTGGGTGATGTTCGGCCAATCACCAGGAGGCTGGGAGTTCTAGTTCTGTCTTATACATGAAAGCTGGCTGGGTGATGTTTGGCCAATCACCAAGGAGCTGGGAGTTCTAGTTCTGTCTTATACATGTAAGCTAGCTGGATGATGTTTGGCCAATCACCAGGAGGCTGGGAGTTCTAGTTCTGCCTTATACATGAAAGCTAGCTGGGTGATTTTGGCCAATCACCAGGAGGCTGGGAGTTCTAGTTCTGTCTTATACATGAAAGCTGGCTGGGTGATGTTTGGCCAATCACCAGGAGGCTGGGAGTTCTAGTTCTGTCTTATACATGAAAGCTGGCTGGGTGATGTTTGGCCAATCACCAAGGAGCTGGGAGTTTTAGCCCCATCTTAGGTATGAAAGCTAGCTGGGTGACTTTGAGCCAATCCCTCTCTCTCTCTCTCTCAGTCCAGCCTACCTCACAGGGTTGTTGTTGTGGGAAAAAATAGGAAGAGTAAGCAGTATTAGCTATGTTCGCTGCCTGGTATTATTTGTAAACATAATAAAGGCGGGTCATAAATCAATAAAAACATTGTTAAGAAAACAGCTTCAGGGACTCAGTTCTGCCCTTCGTACCATCAGATTAACTCCCTATATCTGAGTGGTCCGTTAATATGTCAGGTTTCTGATTTTCCTTTCTGGAAAATATATATATATATTAAATCATTTTGAAGAACTTCAAGTTCTGCTCAAAATGAAGGAAACTGCTCTTTCACAGGTTAATCCTCTGTGCATAGGAGCCGAAATGTGTGATACTAAGCGAAAAATCTTCCTGCTATAAACGATCAGAAAATATTTAGGCAGAAGAGACTAAACGAAAGCACACACCCCAAAAAAGGAGCATCTTATCTTAACACATTCACTATTTTCAGATAAAAACATTTCAGTGGAGTTTCACCTCTTTTCCACATTTTTCCATGTTGGTAGAAGGTGAGGGTGGAAAAAAAAAAAGAAGAAATTCCTTGGGGAAACAATGAAGGGAAAAAAATAGATTTTTCCAACTTATTTTTCCTTCCCTTCCCTCCAAAGCTTCACATTACTTTTGAGATAACTGCACCAGTTGGATGATCACCTCGTGGATTACTACAATGCTTTGCACGTGAGACTGCCCTTGAAGGTCTTTCGGAAGTTCCAGAGACGGTAGTAGAGACAGTTTGGTCTGGTGGGGGAAGGCACCAGGCTGGAAACCGGGAGACAGTGAGTTCTAGTCATGTCCTAGATATGAAAATTGGATGGCAGACTTTGGGCCAATCCCTTGGCTAATTCAGGACTAGAACTCACCATCTCCTGGTGACTGGCCCAAAGTCACTCAGCCAGTTAATGCAGGACTAGAACTCACGGTCTCCTGGTGACTGGCCTGAAATCACTCAGCCAGTTAATGCAGGACTAGAACTCACCGTCTCCTGGTGACTGGCCCGAAATCAGTCAGCCAGTTAATGCAGGACTAGAACTCACCGTCTCCTGGTGATTGGCCCAAAGTCACTCAGCCAGTTAATGCAGGACTAGAACTCACCGTCTCCTGGTGACTGGCCCGAAATCACTCAGTCAGTTAATGCAGGACTAGAACTCACCGTCTCCTGGTGACTGGCCTGAAATCACTCAGTCAGTTACTGCAGGACTAGAACTCACCATCTCCTGGTGACTGGCCCAAAGTAACTCAGTCAGTTACTGCAGGACTAGAACTCACCGTCTCCTGGTGATTGGCTCAAAGTAACTCAGTCAGTTACTGCAGGACTAGAACTCACAGTCTCCTGGTGACTGGCCCAAAGTCACTCAGTCAGTTACTGCAGGACTAGAACTCACCGTCTCCTGGTGACTGGCCCAAAGTCACTCAGTCAGTTACTGCAGGACTAGAACTCACCGTCTCCTGGTGACTGGCCCAAAGTCACTCAGCCAGTTAATGCAGGACTAGAACTCACCATCTCCTGGTGACTGGCCTGAAATCACTCAGCCAGTTAATGCAGGACTAGAACTCACCATCTCCTGGTGACTGGCCCGAAATCACTCAGCCAGTTAATGCAGGACTAGAACTCACTGTCTCCTGGTGACTGGCCTGAAATCGCTCAGCCAGTTAATGCAGGACTAGAACTCACCGTCTCCTGGTGACTGGCCTGAAATCACTCAGCCAGTTAATGCAGGACTAGAACTCACCGTCTCCTGGTGACTGGCCCGAAATCACTCAATCAGTTAATGCAGGACTAGAACTCACCGTCTCCTGGTGACTGGCCCGAAATCACTCAGCCAGTTAATGCAGGACTAGAACTCACCGTCTCCTGGTGACTGGCCCAAGTCACTCAGCCAGTTAATGCAGGACTAGAACTCACCGTCTCCTGGTGACTGGCCCGAAATCACTCAGTCAGTTAATGCAGGACTAGAACTCACCGTCTCCTAGTGACTGGCCGAAATCACTCAGCCAGTTAATGCAGGACTAGAACTCACCGTCTCCTGGTGACTGGCCCAAAGTCACTCAGCCAGTTAATGCAGGACTAGAGCTCACCATCTCTGGTGACTGGCCCAAAGTCACTCAGCCAGTTAATGCAGGACTAGAACTCACCGTCTCCTGGTGACTGGCCGAAATCACTCAGTCAGTTAATGCAGGACTAGAACTCACCGTCTCCTAGTGACTGGCCCGAAATCACTCAGCCAGTTAATGCAGGACTAGAACTCACCGTCTCCTGGTGACTGGCCCAAAGTCACTCAGCCAGTTAATGCAGGACTAGAACTCACCATCTCCTGGTGACTGGCCTGAAATCACTCAGCCAGTTACTGCAGGACTAGAACTCACCACCTCCTGGTGACTGGCCCAAAGTCACTCAGCCAGTTACTGCAGGACTAGAACTCACCGCCTCCTGGTGACTGGCCTGAAATCACTCAGCCAGTTACTGCAGGACTAGAACTCACCATCTCCTAGTGACTGGCCCAAAGTCACTCAGTCAGTTACTGCAGGACTAGAACTCACCGTCTCCTGGTGACTGGCCTGAAATCACTCAGCCAGCTTCCATACTTCAGGCGGAACTACAACTCACCATCTCCTAGTGATTGCCTCAAAGTTACCCAGTCAGTTTTCATGACTAAGATGGGACTAGAACTCATGGTCTCCCAGTTTCTGGCTCAATGCCTTAACCTCTAGACCAGGGGTGTCCAACCTTGGCAACTTTAAGACTTGTGGACTTCAACTCCCAGAATTCCTCAGCCAGCAAAGCTGGCTGAGAATTGGGATTGAGTCCACAAATCTTAAAGCCAAGGTTGAACACCTGCTCTAGACCAAACCGATGGAGATCGGATTAAAGACTCGATGAAAAACAGGGAACTCTTCCCTGTTCCTCTAAGTTGCTACCACAGCAACTTCAAAATTACCCTTATTTTAATCATTTTTCTTTTCCAAAGAGAGTAAGGAGAGGGGTTTGATTTGGCCAGAAGCCGCGTGATTAGGAACAAGCTCTCATTTCCAGCTGGCAATCAAGACCTGATTGGTTGATGGATCTCGAGGCTTTACTGTTGACCTAGAAGGACAAAGATTGATGCTCAGTGGGCACCATAGGAGCAGAAGTATATAAACATGTCAGTTTCCCCTTGGCATCCTGGGGTCCGAATTAGCATGGAAATTATCAGAAGGGCCAGTAAATTTGAACGGAATTTAATCGGGAAAAATGAAATGGATCCAGATGACAGAGAACATAGAACAACAGAGTTGGAAGGGACCTTGGAGGTCATCTAGTCCAGTGGTCGCCAACCAGTGGGCTGGGGATCACTGGTGGTCCATGAGAAAGTTTTGGTGGTCCGCCGAGAAATGTCCCCCCCTCCCAAAGCAATTAATCCAGGCTGTGCAGGAACACAACGCTGCGCCTCCCACGTGGCCCGCGGGAACACAAATCTTGCGTCGCTTGCATTGCGTACAACACGAGGTAGTGAGGGGAGGGGGAAAGGGTGGAGGGGGGAACTTGCCCCACTCATCCCACATGCCTGGCCTGGTGACCAGGCTGCTTTTTTCCGCTTCTTTCTTCTTCTGCTTTTGGCTGCACGCAAGGAAAACAGCCAAAGTCTCTCTTTCTCTCCCCCAAACTCCGCCAGAAATGAGTCTTTGTGACCCTGCAAGGCCTCCTGCTCCAAGAGGCTGAACTGGCAAAGACTCATTTCTGGCAGAGTTTGGGGGAGAGAAAGAAAGACTTCTGCCGCTTCTGCTGTTTTCCTTGCATGAAGCCAAAAGTCTCTCTCTCTGCCCCTGAGAACGGAGCTGGAGATGGTCTCCTGTGATCCCAAAGAAAGAACGATCGATCGGTAGGAAAACAGGGCGGGAATTTTCCTGCAGACTTTTGGGGGATTTTCCCAGGGTCTCTGGTCCCACGGGATTTAAAATAATGAGTTTGGTAGTCCCGGAGGTCCAAATATGAATCCGTTGCCAAAGTGTCCCAAATTTTGATCAGGTATCCGTGCCAATGGTCTTCAAGGGTGGAAAAAGGGACAAATGTCAAACTTGTTTTCCAGTACAACAACTCACTTTCTACACTGAAAGACTCAGAATAACAGGGTTGGAAGGGACCCTGCTCATTCCAGACAAATGGCTGTCCAATCTCTTCTTTAAAACCTCCAGTGACGAACTACCCACAACTTCTGGTGGCAAGCAGTTCCATTGGTTAATTGTCCTCCCTGTTAGGAGGTTTCTCCTTAATTCCAGGTTGCTTCTCTCCTCGATCCGTTTCCATCCGTTGCTTCTTCTCCTGCCTTCTGGCGCTTTGGGGAATAGGCTGACACCCCCTTTTCTTTGGGGCAGCCCCTCAAATATCGGAACTCTGTTAGCACCCCGAGTCCTTCTTTTTAATTAAACTGGACATTCCCAATTCCAGCGACCGTTCTTGAGATGCTTCAGCCCAGGAATCGCCAACTTTTTGGCGGTCCCTGTTCTGGTCCAACCCCGTGCTGAAGCAAGCGAGTCCTAATCACATGAGAGCAATCTTCCAATATTTGGGGCTCCACCCGAGAAGAGGTGGGGGTTATACCTTTTCTCCAAAGCACCCCAAACAAGCAACCGCAAACGGAAACTCGTCGAGGAGAGAAACAACCTAGAACTCGGGAGAAATTTCCAAACGGTGAAAACCAGGAACCAGTGGAATGACTCGCCACCAGAAATTGTGGGTCTCCATCACTGGAAGCGTTTAAGAAGAGACTTGGAGGACCGTTCGTTTGACATGGGGTGAGGTCTCCTGCCTGAGCAGAGGGGTTGGACTAGAAGACCTCCAAGGTCCCTTCCAATCGTGTCATTCCGTTAATCGGATTATCAAAATGCACCCGTCGAGAAGGAAGGATCCCAACCAGAACCTTGACCTTTGTCCTCCCTTGTTGCCTAAGTCCATCTGGACGGGTGAAAATATGGAGAAGACATGACCGTGTCGCCTTACCAACAACATCTCAGAGCAGAATTTCTTCTTTTATAGCAGGAACTATTAATCCCTGATAAAGAAACGCTAGCAGGCAGGTTCGTAGCCTTTCCGATGCCAAAATCCAAGAGTTTGAAAGGATTTAACTCAGCTGGGGGCCCCCTCTCACTCCCCCCACCACAAAAAAAAAATTCTTTTGGAGTGTTAAAGGCAAGGTTGGAGAAAGAATACTCCTGTGATTAATGCTTCTTAAAGTAAATCTCTTCTGCACGAAGGCGCTTAGAACTGATAGGAAATTACACACCAAAGGGGAGAATTTCTTTTTGTAGAACGTGTTGATAAAAGTACGGGGTTAGATCATGCTGCTACAGAAAATGTGTCATCCGTTTTGCAAACATGGCATGGGGTTTTTTCTGGCTTTCCAGCCAGTTTGGAAGCCCCCATTCCTAGTCTCAAGAAAACACGGCGCTTCATTGATTCCTGCAAGATTATTTAGGGGTTATTACGTTTTGTTTGCCACTCATCCTCGCTTTCAAGATCTATCTAGTGATCTCTGAGCTGGGTTGTTTTTCTTGGAGATGTTTTGTTACCTTTCTAGTGTTGGGAGAAATATCTGTCTGGTTGTTGTGGTTAGCCGGCAGCAGGTGCGGACGGCTGAGGAGAGCGAGGACTCAGATGAGGGGCCAGGACCATCAGGGAGTGGACTGCTGCCTTCAGAGATTGTCGGGGCTGGCAGCAGCGATGAGGAGGTTCCTGAGGAGCCTGTGCCAAGTGCGTGTGCACGCAGGTTTGCTCGCAGGAAAGAACAGCTATAACAGCACGGGCGACTCGGGAGTAAGGCTGCAAGGTAATGGCCCCTCCTTCAAGAAGATAAAAGCCAGCTGTGAAGTGAACGTTCTTTGCAGGAAGCAAAGATGTTTTAAAACTCAACCTTGTGGACATTACAGTATCTTAAGTTGGTATTTGAAGACTGTTGGGTTTTAAACTATTTCTTATCTGTTTTTTTTGGCAGACTTGCAAAAACTTGGCAAGGCTCTTCCTTGTCAGACTTAACTAGTTGGAAGCAGCCTTTTATCTGTGAAGAAACAGGATTCATAGATGAAACATTTAAAAGATAGGGCTGCTGCCTTTGTCTTGTGTTTGCTCTCTTGGAAACAGGTTTGGGTCAGAACACTGGTTCCGTTTTAAGCTGGGAGAAAGGCACCGGAGACAAAATGGAGGCCGGGGGCTGATAGGAAAGAGGGTCATTTATTGATGAACAGAACCACATGTTTGTAGTTCTGGTGTAGTTGCCCACGTGGGGTTGAGAGCGTGGGGGGTATTTATACTTTCTCTTGGGCTTTGCACATGAGTTTTTTGTTCCTGTGCAAGCACATGTCTTCTATTGGCTGCTGTCAGACTCCTACAGTGCCATGTAGGGGTTATGTAGAGGTCACAGCTGGCTCTATAGGCAAAGTACAAATCCTTGGTGTTTGTCTGAGCTACGTTTGGTTGAAGTTTGAACTGCTGGGGGTGGTGGAACAGAGGTGATGCAATGAAGGGGCTTTGGGCAATGCCTTATTGTGGCTGAGGGATAATCCTACCTCTGTTGAGTCTGGGGTGAGAGTGTTTGCTTAGGGATAGAGCTATCTAGTTTCCAATAAGCTCTTTATCTCTGATGTGCTGACATCTGCTGAGGGCTATTAAGGGAGGTGGGGGCCGCTTTCCAAGAGCATCTTTCTCCATTTCTCATACAGGGAAATATAATCTTCTGCCTTTTAGGGAAAAAAAAGCATTTCTCAAAATATTTCTGTCTTCTAGGAGAGGGATGGGCGCTAATTTTTTATACTAGGTAACACCGTCACTTCTAGAAGGGAGTGGGGTTTGCAGAATGGAGGAGGAGGAAGGGAAAGAGAAGGAGGAGGCGAAGGAGAAAGATACGGTTATCTGCCTGAGTTGGGGACTGGACTAGAAGACCTCCAAGGTTCCCTTCCAACACTGTTGTTCTGAGAAGGGGAAGGAAGGAAGGAAGGGAGGGAGGGAGGGAGGGAGGGAGGGAGGAGGAGGAAGGAGGGAGGAAGGAGGAAAGAAGGAAGGAAGGCAGGGAAAGGAAGGAAGGAAAGAAGGAAGGAAGGAAGGAAGGAAGGAAGGAAGGAAGGAAGGAAGGAAGGAAAGGAAGGAAGGGAGGGAGGGAGGGAAAGAAGGAAGGGAGGGAGGGAGGGAGGAGGGAAGGAAGGAAGGAAGGAATCAGAGGAGAGGAGGGAAAGAAGGAAGGAATCAGAGGGAGGGAGGGAAAGAAGGAAGGAAGGAATCAGAGGGGGGAGGGAAGGAAGGAAGGAATCAGAGGAGGGAGGGAAAGAAGGAAGGAAGGAACCAGAGGGAGGGGAGGAGGAAAGAAGGAAGGAATCAGAGGGAGGGAGGGAAGAAGGAAGGAATCAGAGGGAGGGAGGGAAGAAGAAGGAAGGAAGGAATCAGAGGGAGGGAGGGAAGGAAGGAAGGAGGAGTAGGGAGAAGTTGGAGAAGATGGAGAAGGATAGAAGGGAAGGGGAGCAAGAAGAGGAGAAGGAGAAGTAAGAGGAGGAGAAATAGGAGGGGGAGGAGAAGGATGGAAGGAAGGAAGCGAAAGAGGAGGCTAATCGAGATTCACAGATTCAGTCTGAATTGAGCTACTCTAGACTAGATGAAAGACTAGATTAGCACGGTGCAAACAACAACCCGGAACCTGAGGACTGGTTATTCCTCACAGAGTTTCTGGAAAGTTACAATCATTGAAACCTGAAAGATACAAGTGGCAATAAATGAGAACACCAAGTTGGGAAGAAAATGTGTACTTGTATGCTGGGTGGATTTGAATTCTGCAGAAAGCGGACATTTACAGGGGAAAAAAAACCACCCTTGTGCATGTGAGCGCATGTGTGTTTCTTTGCACGCGTCCCTCACGCCTCTACGCCAGAAAATAAAGACACAATTTATGTCGCATCTCGGAGGTGAGGCGTTTATTTCAAGATGGGATCGCCTGGAGAAACCGCCCGGAGAAACTATACTTTCTGTCAATCTGAGATGATAACAGATGATCACAGTTTTCAAATACCTAAGTGGCTGTTATAAAGATGACAGATCAATTCTTCCCTGTGGCTGTCGGGGGGCGTTGTGGGGGGGAGAATTGGGGGAAAAAAATAAAATAAAAAAAGGAAGAAAGAGATTTACTTTTCTGGTGAAGGTTTTCTGTCAAAGTGTTTGTGGAAAATTTCCTGCTCGCTTAATCCAGGAATCTGCATCTTGGCTACTTGAAGACTGGTGGACTTCAACTCCCAGAATTCCCCAGAACCCGAGTCTTCATAAGGACAAGTTTGCAAGTCCCTGGATTAAGTGGTTGGGCCAAGAAGCAGATGCCGGAGCATCAAAGGCAGAAGATAGAGAGAGATAATAGGTAGCTAGACAGCTAGAAAACTAGACAGATGGACACCTAGCCAGATAGACAGGTAGATGATAAACAGAGAAATAGATAGGTAGGTACTGGTAGTTAGGTAGGTAGGTAGGTAAGTAGGTAGGTAGGTGGGTGGGTAGGGAGAGAGAGAGATCATAAACAGAGATAGATAGATAGATAGATAGATAGATAGATAGATAGATAGATAGATAGATAGAAGATAGGTAGGTAGATAAGATGGCTGGTTGGCTGGCTGGATAGAAAAGAGAGAGAGAGGGGGGATAAACAAAGATAGAAGAGATAGATAGATAGATAGATAGATAGATAGATAGATAGATAGATAGATAGATAGATAGATAGATATTTGTTTTCTTAAGTTTTTGCGGGTACTTACATGTATGGCATTCAGCTTTGTTCGGGTATTTTCCCACGTCATTGTAGTTGTGCTTTTAAAGTTGTAGCAACGTTTCGGCAGAATCTCATCTGCCATCATCAGGCTTCTGTATTGGGTTCGTCTGTGAGTCAGACTTTCACGGCTGTTTCTGTTTTAAATTTGGTGCTAGCCTACTGGTGTGCCAGAATGGTTTTTATTTTTCTTCATCCTGATTGATTGGGTGTCTTGGTTTGTGTTTATTGGTCTTGGAGTTTGCTGTGTTCTGTTTGATTGGTGTTTCTAATATCTTCTGTCTGTTTTGTGGCTTTTGGTTGGCTGGCTGGCTGGATAGATAGAAGAGAGAGAGAGAGATGTTAAACAGATAAAGATAGATAGAAGATAAACAGATATATTGATAGAGAGAGGTAGGTAGGTAGATAGGTAGGTAGATACTGTTGATAGATGATAAACATAAAGATAGATAGGTAGGTAGATAGATAAGATAGATGGAGGGATGGATGGATAGATAGATGGATAGATACGTAGATAGGTAGATAGATAGATAGGTAGATAGATGATAGATAAGTAGGTAGGTAGGTAGGTAGATGATAGATGATAGATAGATGATAGATGATAGATGATAGATAGATAGATGATAATTGGATAAAGAGAGAGGAGGAGACAGACAGACAGAGACAGATATTGTAACTTTCAACGGTCACTAAATGAACTGCTGCAGCAGTGGGTTCCTACCTGTTCCACTACTGGTTCGGTGATGGCGCGTGCATGCATGCGCACTTAATACATGTGTATCTTTCCCCACACCAGCTGAGGCTCTGCAGTGCTGATTAGCTGAGAGGAGAAAGAAGAGAAAAGCACAGGGGTGGGTAGGAGGGCCAATCCTGCGTTTTTCTCTTCTTTGTACTCTCAGCTGATCGTTGGAAGCTTTTTTTTAAACTACCGGTTCAAGCAAACCAGTCCAAACTGGTAGCATACCACCCCCTGAACCAGGGGTGGGATTCTAACCAGTTCGCACCTATTCGCTAGAACTGGTTGTTAACATTCTAAGCAGTTCGCAGAACCAGTTGTTAGAAGAAATTACTGGGCTAATCCTGTAAGGAAGGCAGGAAGGAAACGTTCTGGTGTTGCTTACAGAAACTGCCTTTCCATTAACCCTTGTTACATTCTTGGCAGGACTGGACTTCCTGTCTCTGGAACTTCTCTGGATTTTTTCCCCCCTCTTTTGCTAGTACTTTACTTGTGTGGGGTGACCAATCCAAGTTACAATGGCACTGAAAAAAGTGACTTGTGACCATTTTTCACACTTACGACTGTTGCAGCATCCCCACAGTCATGAGAGTCCAGGGGAGGAGATGCGTGCCTCGATGTGAGTGATGTTGAGTTGGCCACGCCCAGCCAATCACATGACCACTAAGCTACGTCCACCAATTAAGCCACGCCCACAGAACCGGTTGTTAAAAATTTGAATCCCACTCCTGCCCTGAACTGCTGTAAACCAAGGACTACCAGGCCTGTACTATACAGAGTCTCGCAGGGCAAGAATTTCATAAGACACTTTCGACCTATATTTCAGTCATCCGGTGCACGTTCACACCTTTTACGTGTAGCATTAAACCTATCGTCTTTAAAATGCTTCAGGAAGCATTTTCAGCTAAATTAATACCTCTTAACTTTTATGTTCCACCAAACTACATTTCAATCTCCTGAACTCTGACCAATATATAGCTTTCTGTCTTGGCACAGGAGAACCTATGTTGTATCTCTCTGCGTTCCACCTAGTGCACAGTACTAGAAATGGACAGCAGGAAAAAAAAATCGAGGTTTGATGTTGTAAACTCTTGTAGTTGTGCCGTGTAACACGGGCAGCGAACAAATTTAATGAGTAAGTAAATAATCAACTTGGATTCAAGCGTCTTACAACGACATCTTCTGAAGCCATTGCTTAAGAAAGAGGTAAGAGGAATTTGGTACCTCTAGTTTAATGAAAAGTGGCAGAAGGGATATTTATTTATTTTATGTTATTTATTTATCAATCACTTACAAGGTAATAGTTATATGTATAAACATGAGTGAGAATACAGGAAATAGGTACGAATAAATGGGGACAATACGACAGGGATGGTAGGCACATTGGTGCGCTTATGCACACCCCTTACAGACCTCTTAGGAATGTGTATTCTCTCCCTTTCTCTCCTCCCCCCATTCTTTTCTCTCCTTCCTTCCTTCCTTCCTTTCTTCCTTCCTTCCTTCCTTCCTTCCTTCCTTCCCCCTTCCTTCTTTCTTTCCTTATTTTTTTATTTATTTATTTGATTTGCCAACTGCTTACAAGAGAATAGGCATAAGTATAAACATGAGTAAGAATACAGGAAACAGGGACGAATAAATGGGGACAGGGACGGTAGGCACGATGGTGCACTTATGCACGCCCCTTACAGACCTCTTAGGAATGTGTATTCTCTCTCTTTCTCTCCTCCCCCATTCTTTTCTCTCTTCCTTCCTTCCTTCCTTTCTTCCTTCCTTCCTTCCTTCCTTCCTTCCTTCCCCCTTCCTTCTTTCTTTCCTTATTTTTTTATTTATTTATTTGATTTGCCAACTGCTTACAAGAGAATAGGCATGTATAAACATGAGTAAGAATACAGGAAACAGGGACGAATAAATGGGGACAGGGACGGTGGCACGATGGTGCACTTATGCACGCCCCTTACAGACCTCTTAGGAATGTGTATTCTCTCCCTTTCTCTCCTCCCCCCCATTCTTTTCTCTCCTTCCTTCCTTCCTTCCTTTCTTCCTTCCTTCCTTCCTTCCTTCCTTCCCCCTTCCTTCTTTCTTTCCTTATTTTTTTATTTATTTATTTGATTTGCCAACTGCTTACAAGAGAATAGGCATAAGTATAAACATGAGTAAGAATACAGGAAACAGGGACGAATAAATGGGGACAGGGACGGTAGGCACGATGGTGCACTTATGCACGCCCCTTACAGACCTCTTAGGATCGGAGTGAGGTCAATAGTGGTTACTTTGAGGTTAAAGGAGTGGGGGTTAGAGGATGTAACAACAGAGTCAGGTAGGGCATTCCAGGCATTGACCACTCTGTGGCTGAAGTCTGTATTTCCAGCAATCCAGTTTGGAGCGGTTTACATTGAGTTTGTATCTGTTGTGTTGCTCTTGTATTGTTGTGGGTGAAGCTGAAGTAGTCATTGACTGGTAGGACATTGTAGCAGATAATTTTGTGTACTACGCTTAAGTCCAACCATAGGTGGCATAATTCAAGGTTGTCCAAGCCCCAAATCTCAAGCCTGATGATATAGGGTATTCTACTGAGAGCAGAGGAGTGTAGTACTCTTCTCGTGAAATACTTCTAGATATGATATGATATGGATATGATAGCAGTCTTCCAATATTTGAGGGGCTGCCCCAAAGTCCACCTATTCTCCAAAGCACCACAAGGCAGGACAAGAAGCAACGGATGGAAACTAATCAAGAAGAGAAGCAACCTGAGATTAAAGAGAAATTTCCAAACAGTGAGAACAATTAACCAGTGGAACTACTTGCCACCAGAAGTTGTGGGTAGTTCATCACTGGAGATTTTTAAGAAGAGATTGGACAGAGATTGTCTGGAGATGGTATAGGATCTCCTGCCTGAGCATGGGGTTGGACTAGAAGACCTCCAGGGTCCCATCAACCAGAGGTGGGATTCAGCAGGTTTTGACCAGTTCTGGAGAACCAGTAGCAGAAATTTGGAGTAGTTTGGAGAACCGGCAAATACCACCTCTGACTGGAGATTTTACAGTATCCTTCCCCCTGCCACGCCCACCGAGCTACGCCCACAGAACCGGTAGTAAAATAATTTGAACCCCACTACTGTTCCCAACCCTGTTATTCTACGTTCACAGAGGTGATGCTTGCATTCCTGGAGAGAAAGCAAGCCCTCTTGAACGATGCCAGCTGCCTAATTGTTATTTATTTCTATTTTCGATTTGCGCGCCTTCCGTTCCATCTCCTTTATCCCTGGATAAGGTCCCATCTGTCGGACATAATTTTTGATTGTTCTCACGTAAATCCTGCCCGTTGTGGGACACGTCAGCAAAATAATAGGGATTAGGAGGAGCGGAGCGTTCAATTTTGCGACGAAACGGGCGCCGGGAGAGTTGGCTCGACCCTTTTCCCGGGCCCGGCGCTGTTTCTCCTGAACCCAAGGTGCCAATTGGCACCACTCCAGATTTCCACCCCCACTCCCCCCAACGTAGCAGGTGCGGCTAGACAACTAACCATAGATATGGCATTGAAAAGACAACACACAAAACCCATAGAACAACCGGTGTTGTTCCATCCCTCCAATACCGCAATGCAGCCGCCAAGCTGATTTGGGAGGCGCGCAACAACTCTGGCACAGCGTGGAGTGTCCCATCTTCGCAAGAGCTGCCTTTAAAAGCATGTTTACATGAAGGAGGGAAGTCGGGGCGCACCGTCTAGTGGAGAAAATCACTGCAATTACCCACACAAACAGCTTTTATTCCCCTGGTTTCATCTGGACACCTTTCCCCGAGAGCACTTAAGTGCAACAAAATGAGAGAAACCCCCCCCACCCAATTTTGGCTTTTTTGGATTTCAACCCCCCCCCTCCTTCCACTGGAGGTGGGGTGGTGGTGGATGATGCCAGCTTTTGTAGGGTCAAACTGGGAGCTGTGGGAAGCAGCAGAGGTGGTATATTCAGCCAGTTTGGACCAGTTCTGGAGAAACGGTAACGGAAATGTTGAGTAGTTGGGAGAACCGGCCAATCCCGCCTCTGACTGGCCCCGCCAACCCCATCTCTTCTCTGCCTCCCTTCGAGTCCCAGCTGATCGGTTGGGTCTCCTTCGGTTGCCCTGCCCAGGAGAACGGAGCTGGAAAGCAGGTTAGTGGGGTGGGGAGGGAAGGGGGATTTTTCAGTATTTTGCAGATTTGCCTATCCCAGGTCCTTGGTAAAAGCTTGATAGGCAGACCAAAATGCCAAACCCTGGCTGACTGTGTGAATAATAATAATAATAATAATAATAATAATAATAATAATAATAATAATAATAATAATAATAATAATAATAATAATAATACCACCACCTTAAGTTAGCAGAATCGACAAGAAATAATTTGAAAAAATCACCAGATATCAGGACTTGAGAATCGAACTGCAGAAACTCTGGCATAAACCAGTGCAGGTGGTTCCAGTGGTACTGGGCGCACTGGGTGCTGTGCCTAAAGACCTAGGCAAGCACTTGAAAACAATTGGCGCTGACACGATCACCATTGGTCAGCTGCAGAAGGCCACTTTACTGGGACCTGCTCCCATAGTCCACCAAAACATCACACAGTCCTAAATGCTTGGGAAGGAGTTTGTTTGACTAGTGATTTGCGATACAAAACCCAGTGTAGTTGTCTCATTTGCTGTGTACACTGTCATTTTTTGTGTATAATGATGATGAAGTAGAGGAGGAGGAGGAGGAGGAGGAAGAAGGGGAAGAAGATAGAGGAGGAGAAAATGAAAGAGAAGGGGAAGGAGGAGATGAAGAAGAGGAGGAGGAAGAGGAAGAGAAAGAAGAAGAAGAGGAGGAGGAGGAGGAGGAGGGGAAGGAGGAGGAGGAGGAAGGGGAAGAAGATAGAGAAGGAGAAAATGGAGAAGGAGGAGATGATGAAGAAGAGGAGGAGGAGGAGGAAGGAAGAAGAGGAAGAAGGGGAAGAAGATAGAGGAGGAGAAAATGAAGGAGAAGGAGAAGGAGGAGATGATGAAGAAGAGGAGGAAGAAGGAGAGGAGGAGGAGGAGGAGGGGGAGGTGGAAAAAGAAGAGGAAGAAGGGGAAGAAGATAGAGGAGGAGATGATGAAGAAGAGGAGGAGGAGGAGAAGAAGAAGAAGAAGAGGAAGAAGAAGAAGAAGAAGAAGAAGAAGAAGAAGAAGAAGAAGAAGAAGAAGAAGAAGAAGAAGAAGAAGAAGAAGAAGAAGAAGAAGAAGAAGAAGAAGAAGAAGAAGAAGAAGAAGAAGAAGAAGAAGAAGAAGAAGAAGAAGAAGAAAATGCTTCAGCCCTTCATTCGGACCAGAAATTCTCCTGGGTTTGCCATTCTCTTTTCTTTTTTTTCCCCCTGAAAAATGCTTGACTTGGCTGTGAACTTGAAAACAATCTTCGCTCAAGAAGGGAAGGCCGTGACAAATGCTTCCATAAAGCTGTCACAAAAAGAACATGGGAGCCACCCTTGCCCTCTTCTCGAGGGGGAGATGGATTTGGCAGCAATCTTGAGCGTGCCTCACAGGGTTTGAGAAGTCAGGGAGAAGAAGGGCTTTAAGTGGAAATTGTTCCTCAATTGTAGCAGTTCCATCATTTCCTGAGAAGATCCAGGACTTGAAGCATGGGGGGGACGGGGGGGAGGGGGCTGGAACCAGGAATTGAATATTTCTATTTGACGGTCTTGAGGGGACATGTTTGGTGATGGCACCATGGCCTCTGAAGGCCTTCAAGACCATGGAAAGTTCCTCAGGAAACAGTAGAAGACCCACTCCCCCAGGGTCCCTTCCAGCTCTATTCGGATTGATTGGTTGGTTTGATTGATTGAGATGACACCCAATCAGGGGTGGGGCTCTCCTGTCGTGGACCGGTTTGGGCAAACCAGATGTGAAATTTCCATCTGGTTGACGGAACTGGTAATGGAACCAACCAGCTGGTCCCACCCATCCTGCCCTGCCCCTCCCAGGAGTCTCCAGGTAGCCCCTTTTGGGTGCAGGGTCTGCGCGGAGGATTCTGGGAGGAGGAAAATGGGCCTTCCGGAAATCCCAACAGGCCACGCCCACCACGGCTGGAAGGTTGAAGCTCCTTAACGTGAGAATCCTGCTGGAGTCCCAGCGTTGCTCAAGACGCAGATGGAAAGAATTATTCAAGAAGAAGAAGAAGGAAAATAATTCCTAGATCCAAACTTGGGAAGATGGCCTTTGGCTCTCAGAAACCTCATTCCCGCTGGCTGAACGTACGACTTAAAAGATCTGGAACGGAAAGTTTAGGCTAAACCCAACATAAATAGAATTCTTTTAAGTCCTTCGGTGAGGAAAGGAACAAATTTCTGCACCGATTCCCTTAACAACCCTGGCAAGAAAGGTCGTTCAGATGGGGCAAAACTCACTGAACAAATGTCTCACTTAACAACATAAATTTGGGGCATAAATTATGGGGATTTTTTTTTTCCATAAGCCGAGGACTACCTGAACTTATTTAATCTTTTTCCCCGAGGTTGCTGTTTATTATATTTGTTGTCTAGAAAAGTCCATTGGAAGTAGCGCGAAGCCCACAAGGATTTCAGTGAATAGAGAAAAGGCTGGGATTTAGGGATTTGCAGCTCATCCACTCCCTGTGGTTTTCCGATTCCAAAATAAATCCGAATAACAAATATTAAAAGTCCAGTGGGGCAAGAAACCTAGCCAAACATTTGACATCTTTGTCTCCAGAAATTCATGTTAGATGTTCTCAAAACTTTCCGGTCATGCAAAATATTCACCATAGATTAAAATAATAATAATCTATATTTGTGCCATTCCGCATTTGCACCAGCGTGTTAAAAACATATCCCAGTATTGACTTTGGATAGCACGGTTTCTGCCATGTTCTTCTTGGCTTTGGACAATAAGAGGGTTTTTTTTTTTTCTTAAAAATAAATAAATAAATAAAAATTGGCTCTCTAATTTATACTTGCCAGAGATCTGGGCCTCCATGAAGGGATTGGGATACAGAATCTGAGAATCTTCCTGAGAAAAATCACTTGTGCTTTTTCACCTGCCTTGCAAGACGAAATTCACCCTCCATCACCGTTCCAGGGCTGTTCAGTCCAGGCTTGATTCCGTCTTAAATGCACCTACCACAAAATGCTTGCGGAAAGCCGTTATTGACTTTTCATTGAATCAAATCGAGGAATAAATGTCCCCATTGATTCGTACCTATATCCAATATTCATACTCGTATTTATTCTTATACCTGTTGTCAGGATTCTGGCAGTTACCCCCCATTTAAAACATGAGTCTCAAGCCAAACTTCCAAAACTTAAAAAGGATTTATGGCCAGCGTTGCCTGGGTGTAGCCAACTCTGAGACACATCGTTCATTGTCACCCTTGACCCTGGTTTTTCCCCCACCTCTCTGGGTGTATCATAATTCATATTCTCCAATGGGACACCTCCGTAGCCAAGAATCATCAATCATGCTCTCCAGTTAGATATTTGTCACGGCAGAAACTTCAGTCACCTAGTTACTATCTTTGAAAAACTATTTATGGAATGCACTTTCGGTTTTGCAAGCTGCTGCACTGTTCCCCGCTCCCTTTCTGTTGGCAGCTCTAAAAAGACCAGAGAAATATTGTATGAGTTGACATTCGGTTCCCCTCACTTCTTGAAGGTGACCTGTACAACACAAAAAAGG
>NC_141995.1:3374584-3392084 GCF_049901715.1 Pseudonaja textilis
TCATCAGTGCCAGGAGGGAATGGGATTTGTGGACAGGAGGAGGAGGAGGAGGACTGTGGGGTCCTTGGAGCTCTCTGAGTTTGGTTGTTTCCTTGCAGACGTTTCATGACCCAACTAGGAAAGATCATCAGTGCCAGTAGGGAATAGAGGAGGAGGGTGAGGAGGAGGAGGAGGAGGAGCAGCAGCAGCAGGAAGAGGAAATAAACCCTCCTGTGTCCAATGTGCAACGTTCAGTAAAACTCCTTGGACTGACTGACCACACCCTGAAGGCCAGGAGAAGAGAAGCCGCCTCCACGGATCATCACAGACCGGCAACCAAAGCAGAACGAAATGGGGGGGTCAGCGACAGGAAATTCTTTCCTCCAACTTCCTTTGGGTCACATGCCCCCCCCTTTACACCACCCAGGCATATTCTGCATCATCACATTTCTTTTTCTTTTTTTAAAACAAACCCTTCTCTTCTGTTCCTCCCCCTTCGTTCCTTGCGTGTGTTGTTCCTCCTCTCGGTTCTTGACTTCCTTCGGCTTTTCTTTCCAAGCCTCGGTTCCTCCCGCTCCCCTCGCCAACCACGAGCGTTAATCCGGTGGCACTAATTGATCCAGCGACAGAGGACTTCAGACGTCCTTTCTGAATTATTCATTCCTTTTCTTGCCTCCCCTTTCATTTCCAATTCATCTGCGGAGTTGACGCTCCAGCGCGGCCTCGGAGAAGGGATCTGCCTTTCCAGCTCTTTGCTCCGAGCTTGCATTTCAATGCCAGAGTAGAATAGAATAGAATAGAATAGAATAGAACAGAATAGAATGGAATAGAATAGAATAGAAAATGGAATGGAATAGAATAGAATAAGAGTAGAATATAATGGAATGGAATGGAATAGAAATAGATGGTGAATCGGATGGGATGGGATAGAAAGGAATAGAAAGGAATAGAATAGAATGGAATAGAATAGAATAGAATAGAATAGAATAGAATAGAATAGAATAGAATAGAATAGAATAGAATAGAATAGAATAGAATAGAATAGAATAGAATATGGAATGGAATGGAATGGAATAGAAATAGATGGTGAATGGGATGGGATGGGATAGAAAGGAATAGAAAGGAATAGAATAGAATAGAATAGAATAGAATAGAATAGAATAGAATAGAATAGAATAGAATAGAATAGAATAGAATAGAATAGAATAGAATAGAATAGAATATGGAATGGAATGGAATAGAAATAGATGGTGAATGGGATGGGATGGGATAGAAAGGAATAGAAAGGAATCGAATCGAATTGAATCGAATAGAATAGAATAGGACAGAATAGAATAAAAATCCACCCCACCCCCCCATTTATCGCAACTCGAAAACAGGTACAGGGTTGTTTTACGAATTGACAGTGACTTTTTTTATCTTCTCTTGGGCTTTGAACTTGAGCTTCCTGTTCCTGTGCAAGAACACGTATTCTACTGGCTGTTGTCAGCCTCCCCTGGGGCTATGCAGGGGTCACGTTTGTCTGAGTCAAGTTTGGTTGAAGTTTGCTGGGTGATGCCAAATGAAGGGGCTGGTTGGGCAATCCCTATGATGGCCGAGGGCTCCGATCCAGATCTTGCTGAAGGCAGCAATGGATTACCCAATCTGCATTTCTAAAGCTGCCCCAGCTCAGTATCTGCTTGGGTGGGTGGGACAGGAAGCTGGGTTTTTTATTTCTCTTTTAGGGGGAATAGTTTATCCTGTCTTTTTAAAAACATTTCTCAAAAATGTTTCATTCTTCTAGGAGGGGGTTTGCTTCCCACAAAACCTATGAGTAAAATAATTGCGGGTTACAACATGAGCCGGGGTGGCGCAAGAATAAATAAAAATAAAATCCAGACAGCTATGAGGAAAGGAGAAGAATTTATTCCCAGAAGCAAAGAGGTTTTATAAGGGAGCTTTTTCCTGAGCGTGGAAATGTCTACCTGCCGCTTCTAGGTTGACATTTGAGGGGTGTGTGGGGTGTGTCAACTATAAAACCTGTATACAAAATGTACATGTCAAGTAGGAATATGAAGTTCTACTGAGAGACTGTTTAATTCGGTCCATTTGTGCTTGGAGACCTCCTCCTTTGATATGGGGATTAGGTCTGGGCAACCTATCTGGGGATTGAAGGAAGTTTGAGTCAAAGATGCCCCTCCCACACCATTTGCTACTGTTACTTGATTAACTTGGTTTTTGCTTGACTGTCACGGCAGAGACACAGATTCTCGGTCCATTGTGGATCCTGTTCATGTTTAAGGGAAGATGGAGAACAATATATAGAATAAAATGTATTTTGATATCAAACTTCTCACATACCCAAGCCTGAATCTTGTGGTGGAATGGGGTCTGGATTCCCACAGAGGGGAGGGGGGTTGGCTGCATTCCAGAGGACCAAGAAATAACCAAATTTAGATACTTTGTTTGAGAGCAAAAGAGTTTGACCCAACTCCTCCGTAGAAGTTCTGAGATTATATAATTAAATGATGCAAGGAGCTTGCTTGAGTTCGGCAAGATTTCGGTCTATAGGTGAGGAACCATAAGGGAAGACTCTGTTTTGTTTTTTTTTGGAGCCTGACAATCCAGGCTGGAAGGGATCCAGATAATTCACTTCCTCCAAGAAGCATGTCGTGCCCCTTTCGGAATCTGAATCTGAGGAGGAAGTCGAACCGCTGACAGGGAGCGGGAGTGGGGCTCCGTTGGTTGGGGAGAAAACTGGGGAAGGGCCAAGTCTGGCTGGGCAGAGCAGGGGAGAGGGAGAACAAGGGAGAGGAGGTTCAGAGGAAGACCCAGGCCCACCTCCTCTTCATCCTAGGGCACGCGAGGAGGAATGGAGAAAAGAGCAACGTGGGTTGCGTGGCTTATGGGGGAGGAAAAGGCCCTGATTCCCTTCATTAGCCATACCTGGGAATGAGAGTTTAAAAGAGATGCATGCTGAGTGCGGCGTCTGCTGGGAACAAAGGTGAGTTTATCTTGTGTTGACTTTGGTTCTCTGCATTCCTGGCATCCTCCCAACTGTGTTACTGCCGTTTCTTCATGTCTGGAATTCTTGTTCCTGCCCTGCCGGACTAATTACCTCCTCTTGCCTTGATTGGACTTATAGTTACAGTTTTTGTTGACCATGTTTTGGACTTCATTCCCTGCAGTTAAAGGCTGTTCCTGGGAGAGTTTTTCTCTAGCCCAGAAGGTAACCAGGACATTGAGGGCAAAGTTGGAACTAATAAAGGGGCTTCTACGGATCATCTGACTGTGTTGCCTTTGTGCCACACCCCTTTGGGTCATCACAAAGCATCCACGTACCAAGAAGTTGCAAATAGTCCTTGTTCTATGATCACATTGGAGGTCAAAATTTTATGTTGTTAAATAAGACAGTAACAGATAATCAGAATTGGAAGGGACCTTGTAGGTCATCTAGTCCAACCCCCTGCCCAAGCGGGAGACCCTACACCATTTGTGAGAAATGGCAGTCCAATCTCTCCCTGAAAGCCTCCAGTGATGAAGCTCCCACAACTTCTGAAGGCAACTTCTGTTCCATTGGCTGATTGGTCTCACTGTCAGAAAGTTTCTCCTTATTTCAAGGTTGAATCTCTCCTTGTTCAGTTTCCATCCATCAGTTATTGAGTTTTGCCTCATTTTACAACCTCTGCTGGCTGGGGAAATCTGGTAGGGGAAGTCTAAGTCGCTAAACTTTCATGACCCAGCTAGGTGACATCATCAGTGCTAGAAGGGAGTAAGGGTTGTGTTCCCTGTTTATATACAGTGGCTTGCTCTGTCGGTGTTGGCTTGAGTATCGTTTTCTTCCTGGTGGTTTCTTGATCAGGCTGTAATTTATGTTAGATTGCTTGTTTGAATTGATAGTTCCTTGTTTGGGGTAGTGTTTAATTCTTGATTGTTGGTCTAGCATTAATCCTGATGTTAATCTCTGCTCATCCGAGTGTCGATCACTGGTGTGGAGGTGTTTTGGTTTACTTTTTGGCTCTCTGAATGGTATGTAAATGTTATTTACCTCCCTGGGTCTGTCGATGGCCGGTTTGTCCGAGTGCCAGGCTTCCAGGAGGGCTCTAGGGTTTGGGGACTTGGATCGGTTTAGGACGCTCACTGCTTCTGAGTTGAAAGGGCGGTGAATCTGTCCACGTGTTGTGCAATGAAGATGTTTTCGTCGATGTCTTCGGTCTGCTGGTTGGTGTGGAAGGTTACCTGATAAGCAGTGAATGGTTATGGAAGGTTCGTCACGGATCTGCTCCCGGATCCATCTCCAGATGCAAGTTTGGAAGAGAAGGATGAGTTTGGCTCGGCAGCGGAAAGAACGAAGCCGAGAGATGGCCTGGATCGGGGCTCAGAGTGTGCTAGCCTCAGCTGGATCGATCGGATGAGTGACAAGCTGGAACAGAGCAAGGTGATTTGGTCAGGAGGCTCCAGGTGAGGACCAGGAACAGCCGTTGCCCATTAGCAATGAGGAGGTAGAATCCACACCTCCTCCCAATCCAGGGACACGTAGGGCAGAGAGGAGGCAGACACAATGCTGGTCAGCTAGACGACCCACAAGGAGGCAACCTCGTCTCTCATGAAGGGTTGCATCGGCGTCACCTACTTAACCCCGTCCCGAGGACTTGAGCATTGCTGGAGCAACGTGCCCGGTTCCGTGCCTTGTGTTCTTGTGCTGTGTATCCTGGCCTGTTTGGACCGGTTCACTGGATTTCAGGTATGTCCATCGGACTTGGTGACCCAGGGACTCTTTCTGTGCTGAGCTCGGAATCTGAACCGGTACAGCGGAGTGGCTTTCTCTGGACCTGAATAAACACCTCTAGAACTCTTGTTTTGTGTGTGTGTGTGTGAGAGGAAGAGGAGGGAGGGGAGAGAGAGGAAGAGAGAGGGAGAAGAAAAGAGAGGAGGGAGGAGAGGGGGGAGAAAGAGAGAGGGAGAGAGGCGGAGAGAGAGAGAGAGGGAGAGAGGGGGAGAGAGAGAAGGAGAGAGGGGAGAGAGGCGGAGAGAGAGAGAGGGAGAGGGGGGAGAGAGAGACAAGGAGATGAGAGGGAGAGAGAGGGAAAGAGAGAGGAAGAGAGGGGGAGAGAGAGGGAAAGAGAGGAAGAGGGGGAGAAAGAGGGAAAGTGAGAGGTGGGGGGAGGGAGAGATAGAGAAACAGGTAGAGGGAGAGGGAGAGGAAGAGAGGGGAGGGGAGGGGGAGAGAGAGGGAGAGGGGGAGAGAGTGAGAGAGAGGTGGGGAGGGAGAGAGAGAGGGAGAGGGGGAGAGAGGGAGAGAGAGGTGGGGAGGGAGAGATAGAGAAACAGGTAGAGGGAGAGAGAGAGGGAGAGCGGTGGAAAGAGAGACAAGGGGATGAGAGGGAGAGAGAGGGAAAGAGAGAGGAAGAGAGGGGGAGGGGAGAGAGAGGGAGAGAGGGGGTGAGAGGGGGAGAAAGAGAGAGAGTGAGAGAGGTGGGGAGGGAGAGATAGAGAAACAGGTAGAGGGAGAGAGAGAGGGAGAGAGAGACAAGGAGATGAGAGGGAGAGAGAGTGAAAGAGAGAGGAAGAGAGGGGGAGAGAGTGAGAGAGGGAGAGAGAGGGAAAGAGAGAGAGGAAGAGACGGGGAGAGGGGAAAAGAGGGGGAGAGGGGGAGGGAGAGGAGCGGGGAGAGCACAATGTCGGAATGTAGCAATACAGCTGTCAATCACGGTGATGAGGAGTTGATTCCTACTTCCTCCTTGAGGTCCTTCTGTTTTAGCAGACTTAAGTCCCTTTCATGATTTTGCATCTTGCCGCAGACAATTTTTTGGGTAGCATAAATTGGAGACCTGGATCACTGCTACGAACCGGGTCTTGGAACCCTCAACCGTCCCATCAAACAGAGGCCTTTTAAAGGACTCTCGATCCTCCGCTGGGGGACGATTCAGATGGGAATCGTCCATTCTGGAGCGCAGTTTTTCAAGCCTTCTACGGAAAGCCGCGCTGTTTGCACAGCTTCCACTCCTAAGTGACATTACTCTGCTCAAACCTGGTTACCGGTTCATTAGGGTTTAAATTCAGCTGATAATAGGTAGAAAGTGATTTTCAGCCGACCCCCAGCTTGGCAAGCGCCCAAAGCACACTCATTTGTTTCAATTCAGCTTTGATCTTCACCCTGCGGCCATGATAAATCTGGTCCGATTAGTCTTTCCCTTCTAGCCACTGAAGATTAAAATTCGGTGGAAGGTGTGTGTTTGGATGTGTGTGTGTGTGTGTGTGTGTGTCTTTGGGTGTGTAAACAGGTTGAGGCAGGGAAATGTATGGAAAGGTATCCTACATTATTCCTTGGACCCGAAGTTCACAAGAGGAAGAAAACAAAAAATTGGCCTTAAGAGAGACTGAGAAGTTTCAAAAAGAAATTCTCAAAAGAAGTCAAGGGTAAAACGGTTCCAAATTCATGCAGAGAAACCAACTTGGACTTGTCTGGACTCACCAAGTGTTGAGGTCAGCTTAAGGGAGACCTTATCTAGCCAACTTTCTTCGATCTTAAGTCTAAGAAGAGTTGGACTGGGCTAATACTGGGAGGAAAATTTGAGACAGCCCTTCCTGTCCCAAAGAAGATATATCCCTATTGTGGGGTCCTTGGTGCTCTCTGAGCTGGGTGGTTTTCTTGCAGATGTTACATTATCAGTGCTAGAAGGGAGGAGGAGGAGGAGGAGGAGGAGGAGGAGGAGGAGGAGGAGGAGGAGGAGGAGGAGGAGGAGGAGGAGGAGGAGGAGGAGGAGGAGGAAAAATGTGGGGTCCTTGGTGCTCTCTGAGCTGGGTGGTTTTCTTGCAGATGTTTCAGTACCAAACTAGATAACACCATCAGTTCTAGAAAGGAGTGACATTTGCAAAGAGGGGGAAGAAGAGGAAGAGGTGGGGAGGAGGTCTGTGGGGTCCTTGGTGCTCTCTGAGCTTGGTAGTTTTCTTGCAGACTTTTCATGACCCAATTAGGGAACATCATCTGTGCTAGAAGGGAGTGGGGTTTTTTAGAGAGAAAGGGGAGGAGGAGAAGAGGAGGAGAGGAGGAGGAAGAAAGGAGGAGGGGGGAAGGAGAAGGAGGTGGAAAGCAGAAGGAGGAGAAGGAGGTGGACTATGGGGTCCTTGATGCTCTCTGAGCTTGGTGGTTTTCTTGCAGATGTTTCATGACCCAACTAGGTAACATCATCTGTGCTAGAAGGGAGTGGGAGGAGGAGGAGGAGGAGGAGGAGGAGGAGGAGGAGGAGGAGGAGGAGGAGGACGACGACTGTGGGGTCCTTGATGCTCTCTGAACTCAGTTGTTTTCTTGCAGATGTTCATGACCCAACTATAGGAAACATCATCAATGCTAAAAAGGAGTGGGGATTGTAGAGAGGAAGAGGAGGAGGAGGAGAGGAGGAGAAGGACTGAGGGAATCCTTGGTACTCTCTGCGCTTGGTTGTTTTCTTCTCATGGCTCAACTAGGGAACATCATCTATGCTAGAAGGGAGTAAGAGAGGAGGAGGAGGAGGAGGAGGAGGAGGAGGAGGAGGAGGAGGAAGAAGAAGAAGAAGAAGAAGAAGAAGAAGAAGAAGAAGAAGAAGAAGAAGAAGAAGAAGAAGAAGAAGAAGAAGAAGAAGAAGAAGAAGAAGAAGGAAGGAAGGAGGAGGAGGAGGAAGAAGAGGAAGAGGAAGAGGAAGAGGAGAAGAAGGAGAAGGAGAAGGAGAAGGAGAAGGAGAAGGAGAAGGAAGAAGAAGAAGAAGAAGAAGAAGAAGAAGAAGAAGAAGAAGAAGAAGAAGAAGAAGAAGAAGAAGAAGAAGAAGAAGAAGAAGAAGACGACGACTGTGGGGTCCTTGGCACACTCTGAACGGTTGTTTTCTTCCAGATGTTTCATCACCAAACTAGGTAACATCATCAGTTCTACAATGAAGTGAGGCTTGTGGGAGGAGGAGGAGGAGGAGGACTGTGGGATCCTTGGTATTCTCTGCGCTTGGTTGTTTTCTTCTCATGGCTCAACTAGGGAACATCATCTTTGCTAGAAGGGAGTAAGGGAGGAGGAGGAGGAAGAGGAGGAGGAGGAGGAGGAGGAGTGTGGGGTCTTTGGTGCTCTCTAAGTTTGGCTGTTATTTGTTCGGAGACGTTTCATGGCCCAACTAGGCAACATCATCAGTGCCGGGGGGGGAGGAGGAGGAGGAGGAGGAGGAGGAGGAGGAGGAGGAGGAGGAGGAGGAGGAGGAGGGGAGGAGGAGAACTCTTTGGAGTTGGTGGTTTTTTTGAAGGTGTTTCATGAGCCAACTAAGGGAACATCATCCGTGCTCGAAGGCGGTTGTACACTTTGAGATGGTTGCTATCAGTAAAGTCCGGGGACCCGGGATCATCAGCCATCGCCCATAATTTAAGAAGATGTCAGCACAGTTTCAAGCCAAACCGAGCACAGTGTCCACAAGGGTGTTTCTGCGAGCACATTATGGATCCCTTCCCAGATGCAGTTGGCGATCCCCACCTCCTCCTGAAAGAACTTCTTGCAGGAAGCGCACAGCGTTAGACCAGGGATAAACAACCGTTTGCATCCATAAACTGCCATTTAATATTGCCAGCATGTCCTCTAATGGGTTTTTGTGCATCATTTTACTTCCAGGCAGTTAAATCCAGCGGAAGAAAATGCACGCAGGTCAGGGTTGATCTGTGAAGTTATCCAGCAAGGTAACATCCTCAGGAATGGTAATGAAATATTTGCAAGCAAACAATCCAGATCAGAGAGCAACAGGGACCCTTGGTGGTTGTCCCCATCCTCCTCCTCCTCCTCCTCCTCCTCCTCCTCCTCCTCCTCCTCCTCCTCCTCCTCCTCCTCCCACTCCCTTCTAGCACTGATTATGTTACCTAGTTGGGTCATGAAACATCTGCAATAAAACCACCAAGCTCAGAGAGCACCAAAGACCCCACAGTTTTTCCTCCTCCTCCTCCTCCTCCTCCTCCTCCTCCTCCTCCTCCTCCTCCTCCTCCTCCTCCTCCTCCTCCTCCTCCTCCTCCTCCTCCTCCTCCTCCTCCTCCCACTCCCTTCTAGCACTGATTATCTTACCTAGTTGGGTCATGAAACATCTGCAATAAAACCACCAAACTCAGAGAGCACCAAGGACCTTACAGTTTTTCTCCTCCTCCTCCTCCTCCTCCTCCTCCTCCTCCTCCTCCTCTTCCTCTCCTCCTCCTCCTCCTCCTCCTCCTCATCCTCCTCCTCCTCCTCCTCCTCCTCCTCCTCCTCCTTTTGCAAAGCTCCACTCCCTTCTAGAATTGACGATGTTATCTAGTTTGGTACTTGAAATGTCTGCAAGTAAACCACCAAGCTCAGAGGGCACCAGGGACCCCACATTTGAAGTTAGCCCAGCACTGAAAAAAAGTGATGTATGACTGTTTTCCACAACCATTGCAGCCTCCCCATGGCCACGTGATCAAAATTCAGCCCCCCTGGCTACTGGCTCGTATTTATGACAGTCGCGGTGTTCTGGGGTCACGCACCCTTTCGCGACCTGATAAGCAAATGTCAACTCATAAACTATGTCTGTGGTCTTTTTAGAGTTGCCAACAGAACGGGAGGGGGGAGCAGGGTGGCAGCTTGGAAACCGAAAGCGCATTCCATAAATGTTTTCAAAGATAGTCACTAGGTGACTGCAATCAATTTGGTTTTCTTTTTGTGTTGTACAGGTCACCTTCAAGAAGTGAGGGGAGCCAAATGTCAACTCATAAAATATTTCTCTGGTCTTTTTAGAGTTGCCAGCAGAAAGTTTGGGGTTGTGGGGAGTGGTTTGCTTGAAAATCGAAAGCGCATTCCATAAATAGTTTTTCAGAGATAGTAACTAGGTGACTGAAGTTTCTGCCATGCAAAATTCTAACTGGAGAGTATGATTGATGACTCTGGGCTATGGATGTGTCCCATTGGAGGATATGAATTATGATACACCCAGAGGGGTGGGGGAAAACCAGGGTCAAGGGTGATAATGAATGATGTGTCTCAGAGTCGGCTACACCCAGGCAGTGCCGGCATGTTAACTCCCAATAAATCCTTTTGAAGTTTTGGAAGTTTGGCTCAAGACTCCTGATTTAATTGGGGGTCACCGCCGGAATCCAGACACAAAGTCCATGGGGAAGCTAAATTCACTTAACAACCATGTTCCTAACTTAACAACTGCAGTGATTCACTTAACAATTGTGGTAAGAAAGTTCCTAAAATAGGGGCAAAACCTAGAACTGAGGAGAAATTTCCTGCCAGGAAGAACGATTGGAATGGCTTACCTTTAAAAGTTGTGAGTGCTCCATTCGCTGGAGGTTTTCAAGAGAAAAAATGGACAGCCGTTTGTCCACAATGGTATAAGGTCTCCTGATTGTAGGGGGGCGGGGGTTGGACTAGAAGACCTCCATGGTCCCTTTCAACTCTTGCCCTGTTCTCTTATTGTATGGGGTTTCCTGCCCGCCACACACCACTGAACTAAAAAAAATAAAATCACTCTGGAAAATTCTCTTGCCAGAGGTGTTATATTCAGCCGGTTTGGACCAGTTCTGGAGAACCGGTAGTGGAAATTGTGAGTAGTTCTGGAGAACCAGCTAATCCCACCCCTGACTGGCCCTGCCAACCCCCATCTCTTCTCTGCCTCCCGTTGAGTCCCAGCTGATCGGCTGGCTCTTCTTTGGTTGCCCTGCACAGGAGAACGGAGCTGGAAAGCAGGCTAGTGGGAAGGGAAGGAAGGGGGATTTTGCAGTATATCCTTCCCCTGCCACGCCCACCAAGCCACGCCCCGACAGAATCAATAGTAAAAAAGTTTGAATCCCACCACTGGATAGAGGATAGATAGAGATAGATAGATAGATAGATAGATAGATAGATAGATAGATAGATAGAAAGCTAGGTTGATGAGAGATAGATAGATAGATAGATAGATAGATAGATAGTTAGATAGATAGATAGATAGATAGATAGATAGATAGATAGATAGATAGATAGATGAGAGATAGATAGATAGATAGATAGATAGATAGATAGATAGATAGATAGATAGATAGATGAGAGATAGATAGATAGATAGATAGATAGATAGATAGATAGATAGATAGATAGATAGATAGATAGATAGATAGATAGATAGATGAGAGATAGATAGATGAGAGATAGAGATAGATAGATAGATAGATAGATAGATAGATAGATAGATAGATAGATAGATGAGGGATAGATGAGGGATAGATGAGAGATAGAGATAGATAGATAGATAGATAGATAGATAGATAGATAGATAGATAGATAGAGAGAGAGAGAGAGAGAGAGAGATACAGAGGTGGTATTCAGCAAGTTCTGGCCAGGTTCTGGAGAACTGGTAATGGAAATTTTGAGTAGTTTGGAGAACCAGCAAATCCCACCTCTGACTGGAGATTTTACAGTATCCTTCCCCTGTCACGCCCACCAAGCCACGCCCACAGAACCGGTACTAAAAAATTTTTGAATCCCACCACTGGATGGATGGATGTATGGATAGATAGACAGATAGATAGATAAATCGATAGATAGATAGATGGATGATAGGGGGAGGGAAATGGGGATTTTGCAGTAACCTTCTCCTGCCACGCCCACCAAGCCACGCCCACAGAACCGGTAGTTTAAAAAAAAAAATCGTATCCCACCACCGTCTCTTACGATATGTCGAAAATCCACCCATCCCCGGTTCAATGCGGCCCACCGCAATATTTATGGACTCTCCACTTATCGGTGGAACTGTCCCAGGAGAGAACTCATTCTGCCCCCCCCCCCCCCTGCCAAACCCCACTCCACAAACCCGTGTCAGGCTTTTAAACAACCCCGGTAAAGCCATTTCTTTCACGCAGCTGTTAGCAGAGAGATTGGGCTGAGTCCTTGATTGTTTAATGGCGCAGAGTGCCGCGGCTGGTGGGGTGTTTTGGTTTTTTTCACCCTTTTTAATTGTTTTCTTCGGAATTGTTTACGCTGGTTTTCCGTGAGTGATGGGTTGGTCTGGGGAAAGCTTTTAGACTGCCGTCTTCTATGATTTAATTCCTTCCCCCTCTTCGGGATGGGATGCTTGCGCGTTTGTGTTCTATTTATGCATGCAAGGTATCTGAAGGGGGCCCCTCTCCTGCCAAGGGGGCACTGGAGGCGCTGGAGATGAGCCGCGGGACGAGAAGCGGCGATGACTGAGGACGAGCAGAGGGCAAACAGGAAGGCCTGCTTGGCGTAGGGATGAAGGTGCTGGATTAGAAACCGGGAGACGGTGAATTCTAGCCCTGCCGTAGGAAAAAAAGCCAGCTGGATGAATTGGGGCAAATTACCAGGAGACAGTGAATTCCAGTCTCAACTTTGGTACGGAAATCAGCTGGGTGACTTTGGGCCAATCTCCAGGAGACGGTGAGTTCTAGTCCCGCCTTAGACATGAAAGCCAGTTGGGTGACTTTGGTCCAATCGCCAGGAGACGGTGAGTTCTAGTCCCGCCTTAGACATGAAAGCCAGTTGGGTGACTTTGGTCCAATCACCAGGAGACGGTGAGTTCTAGTCCCGCCTTAGACATGAAAGCCAGTTGGGTGACTTTGGGCCAATCGCCAGGAGATGGTGAGTTCTAGTCTAGTCTTAGGCATGAAAGAAGACTGGGTGACTTTGAGCCAATCACCAGGAGACAGTGAGTTCTAGTCCCACCATAGGCAAGAAAGGCAGCTGGATGAATATGGGCGAATTACCAGGAGACAGAGAATTCTAGTCCCACCCTTGGTATAAATATCAACTGGGTGACTTTGGGCCAATCACCAGGAGACGGTGAGTTCTAGTCTTGCCTTAGGCATGAAAGACGACTGGGTGACTTTGGGCCAGTCTCGCCAGGAGACGGTGAGTTCTAGTCCCACCACAGGAAAGAAAAACATCTGTATGACTTTGAGCCAATTACCAGGAGACAGGGAATTCTAGTCCCACCTTTGGTATAAAAAATCAACTGGGTGACTTTGGGCTACTCACCAGGAGATGATGAGTTCTAGTCCCTCCTTGGCATGAAAGCCGGGTGGGTAACTTTGGCCAATCACCAGAAGACGGTGAGTTCTAGTCCCACTGTAGGCAAGAATGCCAGCTGGATGAATTTGGGCCAATCACTGACTGGCATTCATAGCCATTCACAGCCCCCCGTGGCCAGTGGCGGGATTCAATTTTTTTTTACTACCGGTTCTGTGGGCGTGGCTTGGTGGGCATGGCTAGGTGGGCATGGCCATGTGACTGGGTGGGCGTGGTTTTTTTGCAGCAACACCAAAACCCCTGTTTTGGGGCCTTCTGGGCCTGGGGGTCCAGGCAAAAAATTGAGTGCAGGGGGTGAGGGCTGTGCCACCACTCTATTTTTTTTTGCCTTCCTGGGCCTCAGGGAAGCCTCCTGGGCAAAGCAGTAAGACAGCGAAGGGAATCCCGGTACAGCTGATCTTAGGAACAGCTGATCATCAGGAGGGGGAAAAAGAAGAATTATCTTAAGGAGTGACTGGGTGGGGCGAGCGTCAGGTGGGATGGGCAAGCGAGCGAACAGTGACCTGGCGACTGGGTTGTGTCATGCCCTTGTCTGATTCTGAGGGGGAGGTTGAGCAACTGACAGGGAGTGGGAGTGTGGCTCCGGTGGCTGTGGAAGAAACTGGGGAAGGGCACAGTCTACATTCAGAGGAAGACGCAGTGCCAACCCCTCTTCATCCTAGAGCACGCAGGGAGGAACAGAGAAGGGAGCAAACTGGCCTACGAGAAAGAAAAGGGTCCTGATTCCCTTCATTCATTGCAGCTGGGAGAACAGAATATAAGAGGGGCATTTTACACAGCTCCTTGCTGGAAGCAAAGTGTGCCTTATCTTTGTCGAGGCTTATTTGGGTTTTGGCGTCCTTCCAACTGTGTGTGCTTCAAGTCTGCAATTTATTATCCTGGCCTGTTGTGTTAATTACTTCAGCATAGTTCATGTTGGTTTTGTTATTTCTAATTTATCTTTACTTTGGGTTTGGACGGCATTTATTTCCTTTGTTGACTGTTTTGGGGAGAGTTTTTTTTCTCCAGCCGAAGATAACTGGACATTGGGGGCCAAGTTGGAGGTATTAAAGGGAATTTACCTATTTTTGTGACTTTGTTGCTTTTGTGCCATGCCCCTTTGGGTCATCACAGGTCAGGGCCGTGACCAGCCAGAAGTTACTACTGGTTTGACAATCCATGCCAAATCCTAGATATCAGTTCATCCGAACTGGTGAGAACCGGCTAAATACCACTATTGCCCGTGGCCTCATGACCACGATTTACGTTTCTTTGCCAGAAAACATAGCAAGCAAGCAATTTACTGAATGACCGCCACAAAAGGGGGCTGCAAAATCGAGTGTGGTCATGTAGCAATCCGCTTTATGACCGGTGCGACTTACGCTCAAAACTGTGGGCTCAGTGATGGCTGTAAGCCGAGGAACTGCTACCTATATTAAAAGTCAAACCACGGGAAGAGGACTAAAGAGGCTGTTTTTAGAATTAATTACGGGCTGCATTGCTTTCAAAAGGCTTTTGCAGGCAAACAGGGTTATTGAGGGTGTTTTAATTGTTCATTTTTTTCCTGCTTTTTGTCTTTTCAGAGCCTGATTATGCTCCGAGCGGCTAGCAGCCCATGGTTTTGAATGGGGAAGGATGATAACAAGGAAATGAAGAGAGATATGAAACAATAAATAACGCAATCTAATTTTACCATTAATTTGTTGGGTTGCAAGGCCGAATGCAAGAACGACAGCGGGGTTAATTTGCTAAAGTGGTTCTGGGAAGCTGCCAGGCAGGTTTCTGACTAAAAGGTACAAGAACCAAATTTAGGAAGTGCCATTCGGTTTTTGTTCCAGGAAAAGGGAGGGAGGGACGGAGGGAAGGGGGAGGAAGCAGAATTTTGCTCTTCAGACGATCCCTGCCAAAGGTACGAGTGTTAGCAAAAATGTAGATTATTTGCTTGTTGATTTAGATCAATATGAAGAGAAGAGAACCTTTGTAGCTTGCGGTTGAATGGTGATGCTCTCTGAGTTTGGCGGTTTTCTTGCAGGCGTTTCATTACCCAACTAGCTAACATCGTCAGTGCTAGAAGGGAGGAGGTAGGAAGAGGAGGAGGAGGTGGTGGTGGAGGAAGAGGAGTGGGAGGAGGAGGACTGTGGATGATGCTCTCTGAGCTTTGTGGTTTTCTTGAAGACCTTTCATTACCCAACTAGGCAACGTCATCAGTGCTAGAACGGATGAGGTAGGAAGAGGAGGAGGAGGAGGACTGTGGGGTCCTTGGTGCTCTCTGAGCTTGGTTGTTTTCTTGCAGACATTTCATAACCCAACTAGGTAAGGTCTTCAGTGCTAGTGATGTGGTTGATTATCGTGCTGTTATTATTTCCCTTCGCCTTGCTCTGCCTTTATATTATGTCTGATTCCTGTCATTTCATGGTGGTCTCCCATCCACGTCCTAACCAACCAACTCTTAGCTTATGAGAACCAGCTGAGGTCAACATCATGCCACCCTCTGCTGTTAGGTATGGCTATTTGGGGTCCAGCAAATCAGCTTTTCAAGACTTCCACTTGCAATGGATCAAGAAGAGGCGGTGGGAGAACTTTTTCATTTGTTTCCCAACTATCCATTTCATCAGCTATTAAAGCAGCATTTGCCCTCAACAAATGGAGAAGGATGCTGTCCAAGAGAGGGAGAAGTAGCAATAAAGGCTGCCTTTCTCCCAACAATGAAAAATGAGAATATTTGGACCGCCAGTGAGCATCTTGATCTTCTCAAGATCTTTATCCCTCTAACCAAACAGATCGCCAATGTGGTCTAAGCTGATGTCTTAAAGATACTTAAAATTTAATATCTGGAGCAGTGAAGGATTGGAGAATGAGTAAGAAGACCTGGTTACAGCTCATTGGTTGAAGGCAGCTGGACACTGAGTGAGGGAATCTGAACTGTGATTGGCTGCTGAGTATAAAGGAGTTTCCCGCCTTTTTTTTTGCTTTGTATGCTCTCTGTAATTTACCTCATGATGTTCCTGCCATGTTAATTTACCTCACGAGGCTTTTGTTGGCTGACTATCTAGTTTACTGTATATATACCACATTTCCCCCCAAAATAAGACCAGGTCATATTAATTTTTGCTCCAAAAGGTTTATTAGAGCTTACTTTTTTGGTTGGGTTTTATTTTCAGAGGAAACACGGTAGTTGTGAAATATGCTTATTTATTTAAAAGTATAAGTTCGTGTCAGCATCTCTTGGACACCGGCCATGCAAATTCCCCGACACAATCACCTCATGGACAACCATCCATAACACATCTCCAAAGAGTTGATGCTCGCAAAAATCTCTCTCGACCATGATCCTCGTCCAGGTGACTCTCCCCTGACATTGCTTCTAAAGAATGTGTTCTGACCCAAACCTTATTCCAAGGAAACAAACACGAAACAGAGGTAACAGCAAAACCTTTTTAATTATTCTTTACGAATTCCATTCCTTCACAGTTAAAAGGCTGCTTCAAACTTATTGTCTCTGATAAGAACGAGCCTTGCCAAGGTGGTGCAAGGCTGCCAAGAACACTAGATAAAGTTGCCAAGAAATATTTCAAACACAAAAGAGTCTCCAAACACCAACCAAGAGAGTCCGATTGTCCACAAGGCTTGAGTGCAAAAACTTCTTTGCTTCCTGCAAAGAACTCTGGTTTCTCAGCTGGCTTTTATCTTCTCAGGGAGGAGCCATTACCTTGCAGCCTTACTCCTGAGTCACCTATGCTGCTGCAGCTGCTCTTTCCTTCAAGCAGCTCTGCATGCATGCACACTGGGCATAGGCTCCTCGGGGGACTCTTCATCACTGCTGCCAGCCTCCATAATCTCCAAATGCAGCACTCCACTCCCTGATGGTCCTGGCCCCATCCCTGCATCCCACGCAGGGCCCTCATCCGAGTCCTCACTCTCTGAGACTTCAGCCAACCACACCTGCTGCCGGTAAACCACAATCTGCTTGATTGGCCTCGGGTAGAGATGATGGGTTTTGAACCTCCAGCTATGGCGGAAACTCTCATCCCGGACGGCGACCCATTTCTGGGAAGCGTCGGTTGTCCTGGCCGTTGAGAATCTGAGAAGGTGCAAAGAGGAGTTTGTTTTGAGAGATCGTGACGGGTCCTTTCCAACAGCTTTTCCGCCTGATGCTTTTTTTTCCCTCGGCAGAATGGGGCCAATCCCTCATTGAGGCATGGTGTGACTATTTATGATGTGGTGTTTAGTTGCTATAGCAACTGAGACCAGATAAATCCCTTGTCAAGATTGAGGTGCTAAGGAAGGAGGACCTGCTGGTTGCTCTTCTCCATCGATAGCAGCTTCGGAGCAGGTCCCAAAACACCTTGGGAACCTCATATAGGGCATGGGACCAGATTTAACTCCAGAATAATAAAGTTGGAAGGGACCTTGGAGGTCTTCTAGTCTATCCCTCGGCTCAAGCAAGGGACCCTCTACAAGCACAGATAAACAGTTGTCCCATCTCTCCTTAAAAGCCTCCAGTGATGGAGCATTCATAGTTTCTGAAGC
>NC_141995.1:3397084-3522171 GCF_049901715.1 Pseudonaja textilis
ATCACTACAACATGGGGAAAAAAGGGATAGAAGAAGATAGAAGAAGAATCATCTTTTTACCCACAAGACAGATATGCAAAGGATTCATCATTCAAGAAGAACTTCATCACCAATGTGAGCGATGAGGATGCCCGATGAACCAATAAAAAAGGACTTTGCTATGGATGTTTTGTTGAGTGTATCTATCTGCATCTGCACAGCTTACAAATCCAACACTGTACAGAGTACAGAAAAATATTCAATTCCATGCCCTTAATGGGCCATTGAAGGTTGGTATAAGGGGGCTCTTTTTCCCTGGCTTTTATGAGGAAAATGACTCGTAAATATAGTCTCCCCTCATTCGGCATTGTTCAGCTCAGATAGGTTTGCCTTGCTCCCCTGGCTAATGTTTGTGTTTGCTTGGGATTATTTCCCCACCAGCCTCATCCTGCCCTTGCTAAAGGAAGGGGAGGTAGCCGTAGACCATGTAAGAAGAGCGAGTGTGTCTAATTTGCCGGAGAGAGCATTCGGTAGCAATTTTTCTCTGCCTCTATTTTGGGAAGAGAAGAGGCCAAATTGCTCTCATTCCTGCCAGGGGTTTCTGGTTTCCTTCCTAGATGCTCAAGACCTGTGGGATGAATGAACTCGTCCTTTCCTTTCCTTTCCTTTCCTTTCCTTTCCTTTCCTTTCCTTTCTCCCTTTCCCTTCCCTTCCCTTCCTTTCCTTTCCCTTCCTTTCCTTTCCCTTCCTTTCTTTTCCTTTCCTTTCCTTTCCCTTCCTTTCCTTTCCTTTCCTTTCCTTTCCTTTCCTTTCCTTTCCTTTCCTTTCCTTTCCTTCCCTTCCTTTCCCTTCCTTTCCCTTCCCTTCCTTTCCTTTCCTTTCCTTTCCAATCTTTTCTTTTCCAATCCTTTCCATTCAATTCCATTCCTCCCTTTCTCCTCTTCCTCCCATCCTTGCTTTTTCTCCTCCCTCTTTTCCTTCCTTCTTCCCTCCTTCCCTCCCTTCCTCCCTTTTTTCCTTGCTTCCATCCTCCCTCCCACCTTTCTTTCTTTTGTTCTTCCTTCTTTTCTCCCTCCCTCTTTTCCTTTCTTCCTTCTCTCCTTTCCACTTTTCCTTCCTTCCTCCCTCCCTTTTTTTGCTTCCTTCCATCCTCCCACATTTCTTTCATTCTTTCTTTTTTCCTCCCTCCCTCTTTTCCCTTCTTCCTCCCTCCCTCTCTCTTTCCCACTTTTCCTCCCCCCCCCCTTTCCTTTCCTCTCCTTTCCAAATGAAACAGTCAACTCTTCCCGCTCTCATCATTCATTTTAATTAGGGGAAAGGGTGGCCTTTCAAACCAAGGAGCTTTCAATAAAAAAGGAATCCATTTGTTTCCTGCACTTGTTTCTCTCCCCACCCCCCACCTAATTAGACCCTCCTGGGATCCAAAGCAGAAGCAACATCTGACACAGACGTGTTCAGGGCCCAGGAAAGGAGGGGCCATGAGCCACGCCGTGTCTCCCACGCATGCACGCACTCAGCTCCTTCTGCGGAGCCCCTGAGTAAATCTAGGTTGGCTCTGCCTTCCTTTCCAGCCCGGCAGGGAGGGAGCAGCAAAGAGCAACTCTACTAGCTTGAGATCTAGCTCTTTGGAACCAACTTCTGCTGTTCTCCTGTTGGAAGAAATATCCAGGTCCAGGTCCAAGCTGGGAGAAAGGCACTGGAAGTACAATGGAGGCTGGAGGCTGGTTGGAAAGAAAGGTTCCCTTTATTGATGAAGCAGAACCACCAACCGCCTGTGATTCTGGGACAGCTGACAAAATGGAGTTAAGAGTGGGTGGGATTTTATACCTTCTGGATTCCTACGGAGTCACGTAGGGGTCATGGCTGACTGTTGGTTAGTCATACCCATGAGCTATGTCCATTTTTATATTTATTTATATCCCAGCTTTGTTAATCAGCTTCCATGTCTGAGGCAGGACTAGAACTCCGTATCTGCTAGTGACTGGCCCAAAGTCACCCAGTTGGCTTTTAAGGCTTAAGACTTAGACTCCTTGTCTCCTGGTGATTGGCCCAAGGGTACCCAACTGGCTTTCATCTTTAATGTGGAAATAAAACTCACTGTCTCCAGGTGATTGGCCTAAAGTCACCTGGTTGGCTTTTGATGCCTAAGGAGGGACTAGAACTCACCGTCTCCTGGTGATTGGCCCAAAGTCACCCAGTTGGCTTTGGATGCCTAAGGTGGAACTAGAACTCTTTGTCTCCTGGCAATTGGCCCAAAGACACCCAATCAGCTTTCGTGCCTAAAACTGGTTTAGAACTCACAATGTCCTGATCATTGGCCAAAAGTCACTCAGTTGTCTTTTGGCCTTAGGCAGGACTAGAACTCACTGTCTCCTGGTGATTGGCTCTAAGAATCCAAAGCAACTTGATGACTTTACATCATAGTTATTATCACCACCAATGTCATGCCATAGAGCTGTGATGGCGAACCTATGGCACGTGTGCCACAGGTTGCATGCAGAGCCATTTGTGCTGGCACGTGAGCTGCAGGCAAACTTACCTCACTGCGCATGCGTGGGCCTCACAGTTGATTTTCGGCCGGCTTGAGGCCCTTTTTGGCCTCCCGAAGGCTTGAGGAAGGCTTCTGCAGGCTTCTGCATGCTTTGCAGGCTGAAAACTAGCCCTGTTTCATCACTTCTTGTTTTTCCAAAAATACCGGAAGTAATGAAACGGGCCTAGTTTTCGGCCTGCAAAGCCTGCAGAAGCCTTCCTCAAGCCTCTGGGAGGCTGAAAAAGGCCTCAAACTGCCCCAAAATCAGCTGCGAGGCACAGTGCAGGTAAGGGGGAGAGCAGAGTAGGTGGGGATTATACACACATGCATAGGGTGCATGGAGGTGCACATTGCCTTCTGGGTGCTGGCACGCAAGTGTGAGCGTGCAAGCACATGCACCGTTTTTGGCACAGGAGCCCCAAAAAGTTAGCCACCACTGCCCTAGAGCCTCTGAGCTTCCAGGCCAGAAGAACAATTGGATGATCGTCCTCAGAAGAAGACACGAAGCGCCACACACTCCTTTTGGGTGCCCAGTGACGTCAGTCTGTGGGGTCTTCTCGAGCCCTTTCTCCAAACTCAGCGAAGCTATCTTCGGAAACGCCAACGGGAGCCTTATGGTTTCTTTAATTACCCCTTTGAGATCTTGGAAGCTTCCATGAGCTTTTAGGCATAGGAAAAACCCCTGGTTCCATCTTCTCCCGCTGTGGAAGTATTTTCAGGAACAGCTGCTGGGCAAGGATTTGCTTGTGGAAGCATCTTTGACAGTTGGAGCCAAATCTATTTCAATCATCTCCTGTTCACGCTTGTGTGGTGTGAGAAAAAAAAAACAAAACCTTTCCGGGCACAGCCGTTTATTGTCTTCTCCAGCCCCGTCTTCCTTTTCTAAATGGAACCATCATATTTCTTTTTCACCCCTGTTGCTTCTCCAAACTCTCTTGCTTCCAAATCTGGCTCCTCATTGGCCTGTGAAAAGTTAGACCAACGTTGCCAAGAAACTAGACCTTGGTAAGGCCACGCTTGGAATCCTGCATCCAGTTTTGGTCGCCACGATGTCAAAATAATGCCGAGGCTCTAGAAAGAGTGCAGAGAAGAGCAAGCGAGGGGATTAAGGGACTGTAGGGTAAAACGTACGAAGAATGGTTGCAGGAATTGGGTAGGTCTACTCCAATGAAAAGAAGGACAAGGGGAGACAGGATAGCAGTCTTCCAATATTTGAGGGGCTTGCCCCAAAGAAGAGGGAGTCACGCCATTCTCCAAAGCACCAGATGGGAGGACAAGAAGCAACGGATGAAAACTAATCCAGGAGAGAAGCAACTTGGAATTAAGGAGAAAACTTCCTTAACAGGGAGGACAATTAACCAGTGGAACAGCCTGCCACCAGAAGTTATGGCTGCTCCATCACTGGAGGTTTTTAAGAAGAGATTGGACAACCATTTTCTGAAATGGTATAGGGTCCCTTTATTTACCAAGGACCCCACAGAGAGATGGGTCTTCAACAGAACCTTGAAAAGGTCTCTAGCTTAGGATGATTGATGTCTGGTTGAAGATTGCAAGTTATTTATGGTTGCCTTCCACCCATACCTCCTACATGGGCCCATCAACATCTTCAAAGTTCCTTCCTTCCATCCATCCAACCAACTAGATCTTTCTTTCTTTCTTTCTTTCTTTCTTTCTTTCTTTCTTTCTTTCTTTCTTTCTTTCTTTCTTTCTTTCTTTCTTTCTTTCCTTCCTTCCTTCCTTCCTTCCTTCCTTCCTTCCTTCCTTCCTTTCTTCCTTCCTTCCTTTTTTCTTCCCTCCCTCCCTCCCTTCTTTTCCTCCCCCTCTCCCTCCCTTCTTTCTTCCCTTCCCTCCCCTTCCCTTGATATTTTTTTGGGGGAAAAAATCCTCCCCATCTCTGTCACTCAAGTGTCCTTGGGTTTACTTGCCTAGCATCCCGGGGCACATGATGTCCCCCCGAAGGACCTCCCCACCCCGCCTCCCCAAACAGGTCTCTGCCCCCAGGCACTTCCACAACATCTGGATGTGATCCAGCAGAAGCCATCAAATGAAGGGAAGGAAAATGAATGGCCCAGGAAAACAGATGTGGAGACGAACAGATGCCAATCAAGGCGATTCCACAGGAGGAGAACATTGCTGGCAGGAGCAGCATAGGAAAGAGAGAAATGACGATCGGGGCAAATGATTACCGATGCAACGGAGTCTCCCGCTTCCCAGTGGAGGAAAAAAAAAAAAAAACCTCCAGATTTTCCTTTCAAGCTGCTTTTCAAACTTTTCTCCCTTCCATCAATAAGAAGGTCAAATCTTCCGGGGGAACTCTCTTGGATATGATTTATTTATTCATTTGTTCATTTGAAAAATTCATACGCTGCTGCCCCTTCCTAGGTGGTGGGAAGGCGAGTCTCTTCAAAACCGGAGGGGCATCCCTTGATCCTTAATCTGACGGAATCTGAAGCCTACACGGCGGAGTAGTCAATCCTGCAATTGGTAGTACGGGGCTTTCGCTGAAGAAAGGAAACTCTTAACCAGGGGCGGCCATGGTGGGTGTGGCCTAGTGGGAGTTCTGGGAGGGCTGTTTTTCACCTTTCCCAGAATCCCGAGGCTTCCCTCAGGCCTCTGGGAGGGCGAAAACTGTCTCCCCCGGCCTCTGGAGGCCTGTTTTTTTTTGCCTTCCAAGAGCCTCCACACAGGCACTGCGCTTACCTGCAACCAAAACAGGCCCCGTGGAGACACCTGGGAGGGGCGGGGTAGGGTGGGGCCAGCTGGTCGGTTCAACTACCAGTTCCAATTTAACATCCGGTTCACTCAAACCAGTGTAAACCGGCTGAATCCCACTCACCCCTGCTCTTAACCGATCCAAGGTGTTCTTTCTATGGGTCATCTGGCCACAGCACTGGAGATCCATGAAGGCAGGGAGGTGTGAGGAGGAGATACAGGAGTCACACATGCTCCCAGGTTGGGCTTATGGTCGCTCAGGCGCACCCTCGCAGCCCTGGAAAGCAGCCACATCCAGATCACTTTCCACTCAACACAGACTGGCACAACTGGTACAGATCCAATGAATTTAAAAATACAGCAATACTTCACTCGTTTCAATATTTGAGGGCCATTTGATGTGGTGGGGTTAAGGTAGCAGGTTGGAAACCGGGAGATGGTGAGTTCTAGTTCCCGCCTTAGGGGAAGCAGACTTTGGCCCAATCACTAGGAGACTGGAAGTTCTAGTCCCAGTTTAGGCATAAAAGACAGCTGGGTGACTTTGGGCCAACTACCTGTAGACAGTGAGTTGTAGTCCCACATTAGGCAAAAGCTGGCTGGGTGACTTTGAGTCAATCACCAGGAGTCAGTGAGTTCCAGTTTCTCGTCATCTTCTGATGATTGGCCCAAAGCCACCCAGCTGGCTTCCTACCTAAGGAAGGACTAGAACTCACTGTCTCCTAGTACTGGCCCCAAATCATCCAGCCATGTTTCATACCTAAACCGGTAGAAGGAAGGAAGGAAGGAAGGAAGGAAGGAAGGAAGGAAGGAAGGAAGGAAGGAAGGAAGGAAGGAAGGAAGGAAGGAAGGAAGGGAGGGAGGGAGGGGAAGGAAGCAGGTGGAGGGAGGGGAGAGGGGGGAAAGGAAGGAAGGAGGGGAGGAAGGAAGGAAAAGGAAGGAAGGAAAAGAAAGGAAGGAATGAAAAAGAAAAAAAGAGGGAGGGAGGAGGAAAGAAGGAAGAAAGAGAAAGAAAGAAAGAAAGAGGGAGGGAGGGAAGGAAGGAAGGAAGGAAGGAAGGAAGGAAGGAAGGAAGGAAGAAAGAAAGAAAGGGGGCAAGGAAGGAGGTAGGGAGAAAGAAAGAAAGAAAGAAAGAAAGAAAGAAAGAAAGAAAGAAAGAAAGAAAGAAAGAAAGAAAGAAAGAAAGAAAGAAAGAAAGAAAGGAGGGAGGGGAAGAGGAAGAAAGGGAGGAACGAAGGGAGTTTAGGTTGATATATTGTTTATAATATTAATGCATTACTTAAACATACAAATAAATGGAAATTGTGCTATTTTCAGCAACGGGGTCATTATTATGTGCTGAGGTTTCCCTTTTGCTACTTGCTCTGATCCCTGAAAGTTTCAGTCCCACCCCCCCACCCCCCAGTCCTCGCCTGCCTGACCCCTTTGCAAATAGGTGCAAAGCTGGAGAATCATCATGGTAAAACTCGTCTCGTCCGCCTCCCTCTCCAGCTCCTTCAGTGCCGTCCATGTTCTCCGTGTTTGGCATTTTCTCTAAGAGAGGCAAACGTGTGATTTGATTAACACCGTGACCTCCCTGCCTATCGACCCACCCTATTAAATCAAAATAAATTAGGTATTTCCCTTTCTCACATGATAGTCAATAGCCTCTGATGAGTTGTTCTTCAAGTAGTTTTTAACCCAGGAGGCCAAACAACCTTTCTTTAATAAAGAAATTAGAGAGATTGGGGAAGTCTCAGAGCTTGCGATGTTCAGTGAAAATAGCTTTGAGAGGCTGGAGAGAGGTGGTGGTGGTTTTTTTATTTTTGTTTTACAATAAATAGACCCCCTTTTTTAAAAAAATCCTTTTTTATTTTGCAGATTTGAAACTTCTCCGCTAAAGAATCATGGCGATGATGGGGCCAAGGCGCTTTGAACCTCTTTGAGCTTGTCCTTCAAGCCTCTAGCAAAAACACCAACGCCGTCCGCAAATGGCTTTTGCCACCATTTCTAGGGGACATTTTTTAAATTTTTTCTTAATATCCTCGACTTGAGCTTCAGGGCAACTGTCGATGGGTAATCTTGTTCTTTTCCCAATTCCCTTTGTGGTTCTTGTTAAGGTATTTTAATTTAATAGCTGGAACAGTCAAGGGTATAATGAGCCGGAACACACAGTTGTGGTTGATGGATTGGAGAGGGCGGGCTCCTGCATGAGGCGATCTACGTTATGATTGGTCCCTGGGTGTGAAGGGGGAGTTTCTCTTTTTTTCCCCGCCTTTTGTTGGGTGTGACTTTGGGCCAATCACCAGGAGACTGGGAGTTCTAGTCTTGCCTTAGGCATGAAAGCCTGCTGGGTGACTTTGGGTCAATTACCAGGAGAGGGTGAGTTCTAGTCCCACCTTAGGCACGAAAGCCGGTTGGGTGACTTTGGGTCAATCACCAGGAGACGGTGAGTTCTAGTCCCGCCTTAGGCATGAAAGCCAGTTGGGTGACTTTGGGCCAATCACCAGGAGACGGGGAGTTCTAGTCTTGCCTTAGGCATGAAAACTATCTGGATGACTTTGGGCCAATCACCAGGGGACAGGGAGTTCTAGTCTTGCCTTAGGCACGAAAGCCGGCTGGGTGACTTTGGGTCAATTACCAGGGGACAGGGAGTTCTAGTCTTGCCTTAGGCATGAAAGCCGGCTGGGTGACTTTGGGTCAATTACCAGGAGACGGGGAGTTCTAGTCCCGCCTTAGGCATGAAAGCTGGTTGGGTGACTTTGGGACAATCACCAGGAGACAGGGAGTTCTAGTTATATCTTAAGCACGAAAGCCAGCTGGGTGACTTTGGGCCAATCACCAGGAGACGGTGAGTTCTAGTCCCTCCTTAGGCATGAAAGCCTGCTGGGTGACTTTTGGATCCTAGAACGCCGCCTTGCAGCAGCTGCAGGTGATTTAACCACAAAGCTTTCTCAATTCTATGAACTCACCCTCCTCTAAAACTTTACCTACCTCCCTCCCTCCCTCGCCTTTCTCCCCCAGGTCAGCTCCAGCAGGAAAAGCTATTTAATCTAGTCTCTCAAATAATTTCTTCCAGCTGATGAATAAAATGTCATGACCTCCAGAGCAACCCAGAACATCAATATTAGTGGATCCAATTGCAAGTTTATTTCTTTGACTCCTGCAAATATCTGTCTATGCTCTCTATTCTCCTCAACGGAGGGAGGGAAAGTTTCTTTTCTTTTTACTTTCTTTCTCTCTTCTTTCTCTCTCGCTTTCTTCTTTCTTTCTTTTCTCTCTTTCTTCTTCCTGTCTTTCTCTCTCTTTCTCTTCTTTCCTCCCTCTTTCTTTCTTTCTTTCTTTCTTTCTTTCTTTCTTTCTTTCTTTCTTTCTCTTTCTTTCTTCTTTCTCTCACTTATTCTTTCTTTCTTTTTCTTCTTTCCTTCCTCCCTCCCTCTCTCCCTCCCTTCCATTCTCTTTCTTTCTTTCTTTTTTTCTTTCTTTCTTTCTTTCTTTCTTTCTTTCTTTCTTTCTTTCTTTCTTTCCTTCCTTCCTTCCTTCCTTCCTTCCTTCCTTCCTTCCTTCCTTCCTTCCTTCCTTCATTATTTTTATTTATTTAAATAAATAACCCAAGGTGGCAAACATACATATTCCTCCTTCATCCTCCTACTTGCCTCCTGAAAGCAACCCTGTGGGGTTGGTTGGGTTGAGAGAGAGTAACTAGCCCATAGTCGCACAGCTGACTTTTGTACCCAAGACAGGACTAGAACTCCCTGTCTCCTATTGATTGGCTGAATGTCGCCCATTTGGCTTTCATGCCTAAGGCAGCACTGGAACTCACCATCTCCCAGTGATTGGCCCAATCTGATGGGCTGAAACTGAGAGAGGAGGAGGAGGTGGAGGAAGAGGAGGAGGAGGAGGAGGAGGAGGAGGAGGAGGAGGAGGAGGAGGAGGAGGAGGAGGAGAGAGGAGGAGGAGAAGGAGGAGGAGGAGGAGGAGGAGGAGGAGGAGGAGGAGGAGGAAGAGGAGGAGGAGGTGGTGGAGGAGGAGGAGGAGGAGGAGGAGGAGGAGGAGGAGGAGGAGGAGGAGGAAGGAGGAGGAGGGAGGAGGAGGAGGAGGAGGAGAAGAAAGAGACATACACAAACACAGACATCTGGTAGAATATCAGTGTCAGCGTCATGGCTGCCATTTCCACCTCCATCCATTGGAGTTGAGTGGCTAATATATACATAATGTATGTACAAACATTATGTATATACATAATAGATACACAATCACCATCATCTTGACTTTGTTTTGACAAATCTCTGGACATCCCTGCCGTGTCTTCGAAGCAGTGGTGGGATTCGATATTTTTTTACCATCGGTTCTGTCGGCGTGGCTTGGTGGGCATAGCCTGGTGGGCGTGGCAGGGGCAAAATCCCCATTCCCTCCCCATCCCGCTAGCCTGCTTTCCAGCTCCATTCTCCTGTGCAGGACAACTAAAGGAGACCCAGCCAATCAGCTGGGACTTGGGAGGCAGAGAGGAGATGTGGCCGGGATGAGTGGTGGGATTCAATTTTTTTTTATTACTGGTTCTGTGGGCACGGTTTGGCGGGCGTGGCTTGGCGGGCATGGCAGAGGAAAGATATGCTGTAAAATCCCCCTTCCCTTCCCTCCCCACCCCACTAGCCTGCTTTCCAGCTCCGTTCTCCTGGGCAGGGCAACCAAAGGAGACCCGGCCAATCAGTTGTGTGCATGGCCTGGTGGGTGTGGCATTCTGTGGGCGTGGCTTGGTGGGCATGGCAGGGGAAGGATATACTGCAAAATCCCCGTTCCCTCCCCAGCCCACTAACCTGCTTTCCAGCTCCATTCTCCTGGGCAGGGCAACCAAAGGAGACCCAGCCGATCAGCTGGGACTCAATGGGAGGCAGAGAAGAGATGGGGTTGGCGGGGCCAGTCAGGGGTGGGATTGGCCGGTTCTCCAGAACTACTCACAATTTCTGCTACCGGTTCTGTAGAACCAGTGTGAACCGGCTGAATTCCACCTCTGCTTCAAAGTCACGATCAAACTCCATTCATACAGGACCACGAATTCTCATGTTTGACTGTGGCTCTCCCTGGTGCCAGCAGGCAAGGCAAGGGACTTCACCGCCTCTCAGCTTTTGATTAATCCGACACGGAAGCTCCTAAAACGGGGTTCCAGATGTCCCACCGGAGTGGAAAAATCTCATATTCTTTTCCAGCATCTCAGAGAAGTTGCTGGTCGGTTCTGGCTTGCGTATATGCAAGGCATGATATCTCATTGATTTTTCTCCAGCCTCTTAGAGTTCAGCTCTTCTGCCAACCCACTTTGTTGTTCTGCTTCTGTTGTGTGGTGAAGTGATTGGATTTTAATTGTGTCGTCGATTTGGGTGTTGCATATAGGAGATATGGCAAGTGTGCAGCACACCGATCTCATAAACACGTTCAGGTGTATTGGGGAGATTTCTCAACCGAGGTGTACTTATGGGATTTTTTTTTAAGAGTAGGTGATGTCAAAGGGAACTAACAGAGAATTAAGTCAGGGGTGAGGAAGACGGGTCGTGTTCAATTTGCAACGCGCCCAACGTGGGCTGCCCTTGAAGACCATCTGGGAGCTCCAGTTAGTGCAAAATGCGGCAGCTCGCATGGTTTTATGCAGGCCTCGGTGTGCTCACTTCAGGGGTGGGATTCAATCGGTGTTACTACGGGTTTGGTGAGAGTGTGATTTGCGCGTGCATGCAGGCTCTACGCATGTGTGTAACTTTTCAAAAAAACAAAACAAAACAAGAGCTACGCCACCTGGACAGCTGAGGAGCACTGCGCACAAGAAAACCTCTTCTTTCTTTGCTTTTTCAACCTCACCTGTGCTGTGCAAAGCAGGTGAGGTTGAAAAAGCAGGAAGTAAAGGAAAGCCAAGAGCCCTGGCAGGCCGGTGGGCCAAGCAAACGACTAAAAGGTCATTGCGCCGAACTGGTTCAGTGTCTGCTGCCCTTCAGGGCTACCAGTTCTATGGAACTGGGCTGAACCGATAGCATCCCATCCCTGGCGCACGTGTTACACTTCTCCTGCGGGAGTTGCATCGGTTGCCGATTTGCTCCCAGGTGCAATTCAAGGTGCTGGTTGTCACCTTTAAAGCCCTTCCGGCTTGGACCAGGTGATCTGAGGGACTGTCTCTTGTCGGTCACATCTACCCAACCCATCAGAGCAGGGAGGCAAGGAAAGTTTTGGGTCTCATCCCCGAGGGAGATACACCTGGTGGGACTTAGATGAAGGACCTTCTCCGTGGTGGCTCCGTCTCTCTGGAACATCATTTCCTTAGAGATTAAGATGGCCGCCACTCTAACACTCTTCCTGAAGGCCATGAAGACGTGGTTTTGTCAGTGGGCCTGGAGAACCCAGAGCGGGATGGAGCCCATGAAACGGCAGGTATGAGGGTGTGTTGTTGCCGTGGTGGGGGGTTATTATTTTATTATTTTTATTCCTTTTATATTGTGTTAGCCCAAAATCCAACGCAATCCTAAGTTGCATTAACAGAGGGATACAATCGAGATCAAAGGAGGTACTAATACCGCTCTATAAAGCCTTAGTAAGGCCACACCTAGAGTACAGCATCCAGTTTTGGTCACCACATTATAAAAGAGATGTTGAGACTCTAGAAAAAGTGCAGAGAAGAGCAACCAGGATGATGAGGGGACTGGAGACTAATGAAGTACTGTTGCAGGAACTGGGCTTGGCTAGTCTAGAGAAGAAAAGGACCAGGGGATACAGGAGAGCATCTTCCAATATTTGAGGGGCTGCCCCAGAGAGAAGGAGGAGGTCAAGCTATTTTCTAAAGCGCCGGTAGGCCAGACAAGGAATAATGGATGGAAACTGAACAAGAAGTGATTCAACCTGGAAATAAGGAACAATTTTCTGACAGTGAGAACAATCAACCCATGGAACAGTCTGACTTTGGAAGTTGTGGGAGCTTCGTCACTTGAGACTTTCAAGAAGAGATTGGACTGCCATTTGTCAGAAATGGTGTAGGGTCTCACACTTAGGCGGGGACTAGATGACCTATAAGGCCCCTTCCAACTCTGATTATCTGCTCTTCGTTATCTGTGTTTTTATGCCTTTGTAAGCCGCCTTGAGTATGGCCTGTGTGAGTGGGTGGCAATATATATGTTCTAAAGCAAGAAATAAAATGTTCGACTACAATTGAGCCCAAAATTCCTGCAGCTGCCAAAAAGCCCCTGGCAATCCTAGGTTGCATTGATAAGAGCGATATCATCAGGGGTGGGTCTGTCGGGGTTCAGGAGAACCGACCCCCCCCAGCTAAGATTCTGTGCAGTTTGGAGAGCCCCCAAATCCAGCTCCTGGCTTGGCCGCACCCACTCCTCCACTCCCAGGAGTCCCCAAATAGTCCTTTTTGGGTGCAGGTAAGTACAGGCTGAGTGCAGAAGCTCAGGGAGGGTGATAAATGGGCCGCTCGAAAGTTCAGGAAGGCCGGAAATGGGCCTGTTTCCGGCTTCCAGAAAGTCTCCGGAGTCCGGGGAGGGTGAAAACGCACCCCCGTGCCGCCTTGGTGCAAGAGGCCAACTAGGCCACGCCCACCATGGCCACACCCACCCAGCCACCTGGCAGAGAACCCCTTGGTGAATTTTTATTTATTTTTTTAATAAATAAATTGTATTAATTGTACAATTAAAACCAACCAACAACACATACACAAATGAAAGAAAAGAAAAAGAAAAAGAAAGAAAAAAGAAAGAAAGGAAAATAGAAAGAATAGAAAGCAATTTTTAAAAAATTTAAACTTTTTTAAAGCTCAGCCCCGGTTAGCACCAAGTTTACAGGAAGGGTGAATATTGCTTTGTGATGCCTTTCGTAAGAGGACGCTTGGAATAAGGACCGTCTCGGATTTACAACCACAACTTAATCCAAAATTCATGTCGCTGTGCGAAACGTTTGTTAGGTGAGTTTTGCTCCGTTTGATGACCTTTCTTTTAAGAGATGATTAAGGGCTTTGGGCAATTCCTATTGAGGGCTCTACCTGGAGTAGATCTTTGTTATGTAAAATAGGCTGGCCCAAGTAGAGGAATGGCCCGTTAGCAAAGGGGTGTGTGCGTGTGTGTGTGTGTGTGTGTGTTTTTGCCTCTTTGAGTTTCTACTTTTCTTTTTAGGGGAAATATTCTGCCTTTTTTAAAAAATAGAACAGATCATAGATCATCAGAGTTGGAAGGGACCTTGTAGGTCATCTAGTCCAACCCCCCCATTCAAGCAGGAGACCTTACATCATTTCTGACACATGGCCATCCAGTCTCTTCTCGAAAGAGGTTGGACTTTCTGGCCACTGTTGTTAAGTGAATCACTGCAGCGTTTAAGTTAGTCGAATGGTTGTTACATGAATCTGGCTACCCCATTTTGACTTGGCTTGTTGGACAGTTAAGGCGATCACATCACACACACACACACACACACACATACACACATGACACTGCGACCATCATAAATATGAGTCAGTTGCCAAGCGTCCGAATTTTGATCATGTGACCCTGGGGATGCTGGAACGGGTCGTAAGTGTGAAAAAAAACGGTCATACGTCCACTGTTTTCAGTTGAAACTTGGAAAGGTCACTAACTGAATGGTTGTAAGTCGAGGACTCACCTGAGACTTTCATCACTTGAGACTTTCAAAAAGATACTGGGATGCCCTCTGTCAGAAATGGTGTAGGGTCTCTCGCTTGGGCAGGGGGTTGGACTAGATGACCTACAAGGTCCCTTCCCTTAATTCTGATTGTCTGTTCTGTTATCTGAGGACTATCTGTAGAACTGAATTCTCGGATGTCCAAATCTGGTCACTGTGGTTAGTTTAAGCCCCATGACTAGAACAGAAGAATAGAATAGAATAGAATAGAATAGAATAGAATAGAATAGAATAGAATAGAATAGAATGGAATGGAACGAAATGGGATAAGAATAAGAATAGAATAGAATAGAATAGAATAGAATAGAATTCTTTATTAGTCAAGTGTGATTGAATACACAAGGAATTTGTCTTTGGTGCAAATGCTCTCAGTAGACATAAAAGAAAAGATACATTCATTAAGAATCAAGAATCATCAGGTGCAACACTTAATGACAGTCATGGGGTACAAATAAACAGTCCATATAAATCGTAAGGATACAAGCGATAAAGTTACAGTCATACAGTCACAAGTGGGAGGGGATGTGTGATAAGAAGTAATGAGAAGATTAATAGTAATAGTAGTGCAGATTTTGTAAATAGTTGGACAGTGTTGAGGGAATTATTTCTTTAGCAGAGTGATGGCATTTGGGAAAAAACTCCCCTTGTGTCTAGTTGTTCTGGTGTGCAGGGCTCTATAGCGTCATTTTGAGGGTAGGAGTTGAAGCAGTTTATGTCCAGGATGTGAGGGGCCTGTAGATATTTTCACAACCCTCTTTTTGACTCTTGCAGTATATCCAGGTCCTCAATTGAAGGCAGGTGGGTAGGAATTGTTCTTTCTGCAGTCCTAACTACTCTCTGGAGTCTGTGTCTGTCTTGTTGGGTTGCAGAGCCAAACCAGACACCTATAGAAGTTATAGAGCAATGTGGTTGACGATCATGAAAGAAACCGGGGGTCCTATGAGAAGTTTTGCTAGCAAAGGTAAACGACACCTTGCAACCACACCGCTAGGAAGGGTGTTTCTTTCCTGCTAGTGGGTTTTTTTTTAATATCCCAGATCCCATCTCCTGAACCAGCCTCATCTGCATATTTTGCAAATTGCTTTCTTGTTATGCAAATCAAGCACATTTACAAGGAGCTTCCGCTTAATTGTGTTGTGTTTGTTTGTTTGCTTCTAGCAAGTGTGCCTCAATGTTGAGGAACAGTAATGCTTTGCAGGTGAGGTGATGCTAGCACCTGGTAAACACGGTTTCATTGGGTATGAGAGCCTGAGAAGGCATTTCCCCCGCCCCCCTTGTTTGCCCTGAGGGGGTGCTGGCTGGGGAATTCTGGGAATTGATGACTAGGCTGATCAATAAACATATTTTTGACTGTCCAGTGATAGTCCGATGTGTTCATTTCTGGCTTGGAACAAACCAGGAGGAGGTAAGAACAGAACAGAACAGAACACAGAGAATGGAATGGAGAAAAAGAGAAGAGAATTAAGGATAAGATAGGATAAGATGGGGAGGATAGGGGAAGGGAGGAGAGAGGAGGAGAGAATTAAGGATAAGATAGGGGAGGGGAGGATAAGGGAGGGGAGAGGAAAAGAGAGGAGAGAAGAGGAAAGGGAAGGGAAGGAAGGGAAGAGAATTAAGGATAAGATAGGATGGTGAGGATAGGAAAAGGGAGAGGAGAAGAGAGAAGGGAAGGGAAGAGAATGAAGGATATAAGATAGCATAAGACAGGGAAGGGGAGGAGAGGAGAGAGGATGGATGGATGATAGATCTGACAGAAAAGAACAGAGGACAGAGAATGGGCTGGACTGGACTGGAAGAGAATGGATAGGACAGGACAGGGCAAACTAGACTACGATGATGATATAATACATAAAGTAAAAGAAAAGACGCATGTATGAAACATCTGTGTTACGATCGGGGAGCATCATGGAAAAACGTGGCTGGCTCGAGAACAAACCTTGCGTCTGAACTGGGTGTCACCTTGGAGCATGGCGATGACCAACCGCTCTCGCTGCTCACCTGGCTACCTCTCCGTGTTCCTGGGCCATTGCCATCACCGTTTGGGCAAAAGCCGACACCTCGGCAAGCCTATAAACAGAACCCGCTTCGAAATGCCACCAGCTGACGCGCTTGGAATAGGGGGCAGGGGGACCACAACGCGAGTTTCGGCACCTATCCGTTTTTTTTTTTCAAAGCGCCAGGTGTCAAGAGACAGGGACAAACACGTTTTTTTTTATCCAACACTGTTAAGTTTGCAAAATGCTACAGGAACGATTATTTATGCTTGATTTACAAGCTGGGGGTGTGTGTGGCGGCGGGGTGGGAACCACAGTTGTTGGGGTGATACTAATAGCTGGGAAAAAAAATATTTTTTTTTCGTGAAGTCTGTGAAACCGTCTTAAGCGCCTTGATTCCTGCAAAGAAGTGAAAACAGGCTATAGTTTTCCCTGGAATTGGGCCTGTCCAATTTATTAAAAAGAAAAGAGGGACTAAGGCTGACAAGATACCAGTCTTTCAATATTTCTCCGGCTGCAGGGGCTTCCTTCCCTCCCTCCCTCCCTCTTTCCCTCCTTCCTTTCTTTCCTTCCTTGCTTTCTTCCTTCCTTCCATACCTCTTCCTTCCTTCCTTGCTTGCTTTCTTCCTTCTCTCCCTCTAAATGGAACCGTCGTATTTCTTTTTCACTCCTGTTGCTTCTCCAAACTCTCTTGCTTCCAAATCTGGCTCCTCATTGGCCTATGAAAAGTTAGACCAACGTTGCCAAGAAACTAGACCTTGGTAAGGCCATGCTTGGAATCCTGCATCCAGTTTTGGTCGCCACGATGTCAAAATAATGTCTAGAAAGAGTGCAGAGAAGAGCAACCGAAGGGATTAAGGGACTGTAGGATAAAACGTACGAAGAATGGTTGCAGGAATTGGGTAGGTCTACTCCAATGAAAAGAAGGACAAGGGGAGACAGGATAGCAGCCTTCCAATATTTGAGGGGCTGGCCCCAAAGAAGAGGGAGTCAAGCCATTCTCCAAAGCACCAGATGGGAGGTCAAGAAGCAACGGATGGAAACTAACCCAGGAGAGAAGCAACTTGGAATTAAGGAGAAAACTTCCTAACAGGGAGGACAACTAACCAGTGGAACTACTTGCCACCGGAAGTTTTGTGCGCGCTCCATCACTGGAGACTTTTAAGAAGAGACTGGACAGTCACTTGGCTGGAATGGTGTAGGGCCCTCCTGGCTGAGCACGGAAGGGTTGGACTAGAGGACCTCCCAGGTCCCTTCCAACTCTGTCATTCTCTTGTTCCAGGTGTTGTCCTTTGGATTCGGCCCCAGGGGCCTCCCCTCCGCAAGGCCCTGCATCCCAATCACCCACGACGGTGGAGTAAAAGGGGAAGCCTGCTCTCCCTTCAGTGTTGTGACGTTCCTCCCTCTGCCCCTCCCTCACCTGGGGGAAGAAAGGGAGAGGAGGGGAGGGAGAGAGGGGCCAAGTGGTTGTCAGGGAATGACAGGAGTTTTACCTCAAGCCATCCGCCTTGATGCCTCCCCGTGGAGGGAGATGACGGCGCCTGCGAACCTCAGCACAGCATCGATTGGGGTGGCAGTGGAACCCAAAAGGGGGCTTGGTCACGCCTCTCAACACCACCACGAAAGGATAAATCAGCTTCCAGCTGCAGGGGAGTCAAATTTCCCTCTCTGAGCTTCCAGACAGTCGTGTAAATAAAAGAGAAGGGATCCTCTCCAAACGGAGGTGACCGAATCTGCAATCCGCGTCAGGACATTTCGTGGGAAAACAGCAAGCTCTCAGTCAAAACGCTGTAGGGATTGAGCCTCCACCCGTCTCCTAGAATAAATGAAACATTCTAGGAAATATTAGAGAGATTCAACCTGGAAAGAAGGAGAAACTTTCTGACAGGGAGAACAATCCACCCGTGGAACAGAAGTTGCCCTCAGGAAGTTGTGGGAGCTTCATCATTGGAGGCTTTCAAGAAGAGACTGGACAGCCATTGGTCAGAAATGGTGTAGGGTCTCCCGCTTGGGTGCGGGGGGGGTTGGACTAGGGGACCTTTAAGGTCCCTTCCAAGTCTGATTATCTATTATTTGTTATATTAAAAAAAAAAAGACAGAATATTTTCCCTAAAAAGAAAAGTAGAAACTCAAAGAGACAGAAATACACAGAGAGAGAGAGAGAGAGAGAGAGACCACCTTTGCTAATGGGCCATGACTCTGGTTTGGGCCAGCTTATTTTACATAACAAAGATCTACTCCAGATAAGAGCTGCAATAGTGTTAAGTTCGCCGATCGCCAGAACAAAGGGAGGCGCGAGACTCAGTGACTCTTTCAAGCTCTTTATTTAGTCTCAGATCCGGCTCAGCTCTCTTGGATCGGTGGCAGCTTATATTGAAGTCGCCTAGCCAGCTGCAGCCAATGACACCGCTTTGAATCCCCCGCTATCGGTTTCCACCGATCGCGGGCGATTCGCAGCGGGCCAATCGCTGCGGCTCACTCAACCAATCCGAGTGCCGTGCGTCCCGGCCAATCAGGACGAGGGGTTACAAGAATGTTAATGAGGCCATACAGAACAAATAGGAAAAGCCCTTTTCATGACATCGTCACCCAGCAAGGCTCAACCAAGCCTGGGACTCCGGACAGCCTATAGAGTTGCCCCATGTGCACGGCCCCATGGGAGTCTGACAACCAATCAGAATACAGGCTCCAATTCAAATCCCAACAGAGGGTATATAAGGGACTCTCAGCCTCTCCGCCCTTCGTTCTTTTCCTTCATCCTGAAGCCTGCGATCGTCCCTTCCTTCTTTGGAGCTCCGAGGAACGTGGTCCTGTCCACCATTAAACCATCTTTCAAAAACGGCCTCCAGGTTTCCAGTGTCTTTTCCCCCTACTTGGAATTGAACCCAGGAGGTTGTTTCTTCCAACGACACCATGATCATGCATTGAGCTATATCAGATAGGCTGGCGGATGATGACGGACGCTGCCATCGGAGAGGCTCCGAAATTTATCGGCCCCACATCTTCACCACTGCAAAGAAAGAGAGAGACTTCTTCGCGGCTCATCCCTGGGCCTTGAAGGAGCCAGGAAATCTAGCGTGGGGATGCCACAATACAGCATCCTGGGTGTGTGTGTGTTTGTCACAATCTTGCAGCAACAGCAGCTGCAACATGGCCCCCGCCGCCGGGACCGTAAAATTAAATTTAAAATGTTGGATCAACCAAAGAAACAGTGGCCAATGTTTTGCACAAATGGAGTCCCTGAGTTTGGCTGGGTTTTTTTTTTTGCAAACGTTTCATGAGCCAGCTAGGTAATATCATCAGTGTTGGAAAGGAGGAGGGTTTGCAGAGAAGAGGAGGAGGAGGAGGAGGAGGAGGAGGAGGAGGAGGAGGAGGAGGAGGAGGAGGAGGAGGAGGAGGAGGAGGAGAAATTTTGGGGTCCTTTGGTTGTTTCTTGCAGATGTTTCTTGACCCAGCTAGGTATCGTCAGCAGTACTAGAAGGGAGTGGGGTTTGTGGAAAGGAGGAGGAGGAGGAGGAAGACGATGACTAAGGAGCCCTTGATTCTCTCTGAGGTTGGTGGTTTTCTTGTAGACATTTCATTACCAACTTTATGTAACATCATCAGTGCTAGAAGGGAATGGGGTTTGCAGAGGAGGAGGAGGAGGAGGAGGAGGAGGAGGAGGGAGGAGGTGGAGAAGGAGAAGGGGGACTGGAGGATCGTGAGTTTTCTCTGAGTTTGGTTGTTTTCTTGCAGACCCAACTAGGTAACATCATCAGTGCTAGAAGGGAGTGGGAGGAGGAGGAGGAGGGAGGACTGAGGGATCCTTGGTGCTCTCTGAGCTTGGTGGCTTTCTTGCAAGACATTTCATGACCCAACTAGGGAACATAATCAGTGCTAGAAGGGAGTGGGAGGAGGAGGAAGGAAGGAGGAGGAGGAGGAGGAGGAGGAGGAGGAGGAGGAGGAGGAGGAAAATGATTGTGGGGTCCTTGGTGCTCTCTGAGCTTGGTGGTTTTCTTGCAAATGTTTTCTTGACCCAGCTCGCTGCCAGAGACCCCCTGAGCTCCCAATCCTCTCTTCTATTGCTATTTTTACACGATGCCCAGATTTTGCCACCTTTCAGACTTGGTAGAACCTGGACCACTTCAAGGGACAACCCCGAAGGGTGGAGCATCACCGGGCTCCTCCCACCAGCACATGCCAAAGGTGGCACTCTTCCGAGACAAACCTGCGCCATTTTGCAAGGGCTCGACTACCCGGTCCTAAGCGTTCTCGAGAAAGCCCGCCCGGGAAACGAGCTTCCCAAATGGATTTCGTTGTCACGCTCGCCCCAAAATACCTTTGTTCCAGAAATAATTGCACCCTGGATTTGATTTCCTGTCACACCGCGCCCAAGCAATGCTCTGGAAATGCTGTGTTTTTTTTAGAAAAAAGAAAAAAGAAAGGAAATCTTTTGCAAGTAACATTTTGCTTCCTTTTCTCGCGTTCGCGCCGTGATGCGGGAGGCCTGCCTTTAGCGTGGCACCGCGCGAGCCAGACGTAGCACCTCCTCAGTCACACTCCACAGGTGTAAGTAGGTTTACGGGGTGAAGTGTCTGGGCATCCGGTGGCCACCCCAGCCCATCAGCTCGTGGGGAGAAGCTTTCCTTCCTTCGCTGGTTGGTCTGGGAAACGTCACGGTGTATAAAAGAAGGCCTACTGCAGGGAGTGTTCGGATTACGACCAGAGACGAGGCCAACGTTTCTGTTGCTAAGCGAACGCATTTTATGACCTTCCTTCCATCCATCCAGCAAGATGGGGCCGACGTGTTTTCCAAAACACCCGAAGGCAGGAGAAGAAGCAACGGATGGAAACGAATCCAGGAGAGAACCAGTCTGGAACTAAGGAGGAATTTCCTAACAGGGAGGACAATTATCCAGCGGAACTACTTGCCACCAGGAGTTGCTTCTTTCCATCCATCCTTCCATCCAACCAAATCTCTCTCTCTTTTTTTTTCCTTCCTTCTTCCTCTCTTCCTTCCATGCTTCTTCCTTCCTTCCTCTTTCTCTTCCTTCCTTCTTCCTTCCTTCCACACTTCTTCCTTCCTTGCTTGCTTTCTTCCTTCCTCTTCCTTCCTTCCTTCCTCCTTCCTCCTTCCCTCTTCCTTCCTTCTTCCTTCCTTCCATGCTTCTTCCTTTGTTCCCTCCCTCCCTCTTTCCCTCCTTCCTTGCTTGCAATCTTCCTTCTCTCTCCTCTTCCTTCTTTCCTTCCCCCTTCCTTCCTTCCATGCTTCTTCCTTCCTTCCTTGCTTCCTTCCTCTTCCTTCCTTCCTTCTCCTTCCTTCCTTCCTTTCTCCCTCCTTCCCTCTTCCTTCCTTCTTCCTTCCTTCCATGCTTCTTCCTTCCTTCCCTCCCTCCCTCTTTCCTCTCCTTCCTTTTGTTCCTTCCTTGCTTTCTTCCTTCTCCCCTTCCTTCCTTCCTTCCTTCCTTCCTTCCTTCCTTTCTTCCTTCCTTCTTTCTCCCCTTCCTTCCTTCTGTCCTTCCTTCCTTCCTCCCTCCCTCCCTCTTCCTTCCTTCCTCCTTCCTTCCTTGCTTCTTCCATCCTTCCCTCCCTCTTTCCCTCCTTCCTTTCCTTCCTTCCTTGCTTTCTTCCCTCTCTCCTTCTTCCTTCTTTCCTTCCCCTTCCTTCCTTCCTTCCTTCCTTCTTTCCTTCCTTCCTTCCTTCTCCCCCTTCCTTCTTCCTTTCCTCCCTCCTTACTTACTTTCCCCTTCCTTCCTTCCCTCCCTCCCTGTTTCCCTCCTTCCTTTAGTTCCTTCCTTCCTTCCTTCCTTCCTTCCTTCCTTCCTTCCTTCCTTCCTTCCTTCTTTCTCCCTTCCTTCCTTCTGTCCTTCCTTCCTTCCTCCCTCCCTCCCTCTTCCTTCCTTCCTCCTTCCTTCCTTGCTTCTTCCATCCTTCCCTCCCTCTTTCCCTCCTTCCTTTCCTTCCTTCCTTGCTTTCTTCCCTCTCTCCTTCTTCTTCCTTCTTTCCTTCCCCCTTCCTTCCTTCCTTCCTTCCTTCCTTCCTTCCTTCCTTCCTTCTCCCCCTTCCTTCTTCCTTTCCTCCCTCCTTACTTACTTCCCCGTTCCTTCCTTCCCTCTCTCCCTCTTTCCCTCCTTCCTCTTGTTCCTTCCTTCCTTCCTTCCTTCCTTCCTTCCTTCCTTCCTTCCTTCCTTCCTTCCTTCCTTCCTTCCTTCCTTCCTTCCTTCCTTCCTTCCTTCCTTCCTTCCTCCCTCCCTCCCTCCCTTCCTCTCCTTCCTTCCTCTCCTTCTTTCTCTCTCTCTCTCTCTCCTTCCGGCCATGAAAAGAAGTCCTTGTCCATCCTCAGCAGACCTTGAGTTCATCTGTGGGAAATATTTTTGGATGCCCCCGAGAGAGGAATTCATGGCTGTTTTCTCACCGCTCTCTCCGTCCCCTCCAATTACTGATAAGGATGTGCAGTGCTTGCTACAGACTGCGGCATAATGACGCTCCCATTGTTTTTAAAGAGATTTTTCCCCCCCACACCCTGTATTCTTCTGTCAAGTTGACCTTCAAATGCTGCCTGACTTACAATGCAATGCAATTATATTTTATTATTATTTCTTTTTTTCCAGGGAAAATAACCCGGGGTGAGAGAGGAAGCACACTCGCATTGACAGAAGACAGGTTTTGAGTTATGAAGGACAAGAGGCAGGAATGGTGAGGGGGGGGGGCGTGTTGGGAGGTCCCTGGACCTTTTGAAGTGAATCCTAGATATCTCCGGAGGGTCTCCGCAGCCCTGGGGGAGAATTCTCTGCCCCTTCTCCTTTTTGCAAAAGGCCAACTGAGGCACACCAGCTTCAAAAATCTGGGTATGTCTGGTCTAGTGAAAAAAAAAGGCCTAAGGGGTGACATGATGGCAGTCTTTGAGGGGCTGCCCCAAAGAAGAGGGAGTCCAGCTATTCTCCAAAGCCCCAGAAGGCAGGACAAGAAGCAACGGGTAGAACTGATAGTAAGAACAATTAACCAGAGGAACTCCTTGCCACCAGAAAGTTGTGGGTGCTCCAACGCTGGAGGTTTTTAAGAAGAGATTAGACCAACTTTTGTCTGAAATGATATAGGGTCTCCCGCCTAAGCAGCGGGGGGTGGGGGGTGGACTAGAGGACCTCCAAGGTCCCTTTCAACTCTGTTGTTCTTTGGTTGTTCTAAGTGGGGCCAAGAAGCCCAGTTGCCATGGCTCAGCTTGCAGAAGCCCTCGTCTCTTTCTCTCTCGCTGCACCATCCAAGAACACAACCGCTGTGCCCTTCCTCGAAAAGCAACTGAACAGAATAACAGAGTTGGAAGAGATCTTGGAGGTCATCTAGTCCAACCCCCGCCCCGCCGCCACCTAAGCAAGAGACCCTGGCCTACACCCTTTCTGACAGATGGCAGTCCAGTCACTTCTTGAAAACTTCCAGCAATGGAGCGCTCACAACTTCTCGTGTTGTTCGCGATGCAAGCAATGCAAGCTTTCACAAGAAGAGTTCTCCACTCCTCTACTCGTTGTAGAATACCTTATGCCACCAGACTTGAAATTCTAGGCCTAGAAAACCTAGAACTATGCCTCCTTCGGTCTGATCTAAGCATAGTATATAAAATCATACATTGCAATGTCCTACCTGTCAATGAATACTTCAGCTTCAACCATAACAACACAAGAGAAAACAATAGATAGAAACTCAAGGTTAATTGCACCAAACCAGATTGCAGGAAATATGACTTCAGCCACAGAGTGGTCAATGTCTGGAATCCTCTACCTGACTCTGGGGTTTCTTCCCCAAACCCCAAAAACTTTAACCTTAGACTGTCTACTATGGACCTCACCCCTTTCCTAAGAGGTCTGTAGGGGGGTACGTGCATAAGCGCACCAACGTGCCTACCGTCCCTGTCCTACTGTTTCTTTTATTTTTCTTACATGTATCCATGTGTTCATAACTATGTTTTTACTTATACCTATTACCTTGTAAGCAATTGACATAAATAAACAAACAAACAAACAAACAAATAAATAAATAAATGCCTTGGGTTCCCACACAGCCTGGATTAATTGCTTTGGGGGGGGGGGCATTTCTCTGCGGACCACCAAAAGTTTCTCACAAACCACCAGTGATCCCTAGCCCACCAGTTGGTGACCACTGGTCTAGTCCAACCCCCTGCCCAAGGAGGAGACCCTACACCATTCCTGACAGATGGCCGTCCAGTCTGTTCTTGAAAGTCTCAAGTGATGTCGCTCCCACAACTTCCGAAGGCAACTTCTGTTCCATGGGTTGATTGTTCTCCCTGTCAGAAAATTTCTCCTTATTTCCAGGTTGAATCTCTCCTTGGTCAGTTTCCATCTATTGTTCCTTGTCTGGCCTTCGGGGGCTTTGGAAAATAGCTTGACCCCCTTCCTCCTCTCTGTGGCAGCCCCTCAAATGTTGGAAGACCGCTCTCCTGTCTCCCCTGGTGTTTCTTTTCACTAGACTGGCCAGGCCCAGTTTATTTATTTATTTTATTTATTTATCTATTTATTTTATTTATTTATTTTGTCAAGCATGTTTTAGATAACAGATATAATGAAGAACATGACTTTGAATACATGAAATGGGTACGAATAAAAAGGGAGAATTAGGACAGGGATGGTACGCACACTGATGCGCTTATGCACACCCTACAGACCTCTTAGGAAAGGGGTGAGGTCAACAGTAGACAGTCTAAGGTTAAAGTTTTGGGGGTTTGGGGAAGAAACCACAGAGTCAGGTAGAGGATTCCAGACATTGACCACTCTGTTGCTGAAGTCTTGATTTTCTGCAATCAAATTTGGTGCGATTAACCTTGAGTTCGTATCTATTGTTTGCTCTTGTGTTGTTATGGTTGAAGCTGAAGTATTCATTGACAGGTAGTACATTGCAACGTATGATTTTATATACTATACTTAGATCGGACCAAAGGCGGTGTAGTTCTAAGTTGTCTAAGGCTAAAATTTCAAGTCTGGCGGCAGAAGGTATTTTTCTATGAGTAGAGGAGTGGAGGACTCTTCTCATGAAATACTCATGGACTCACTCAATTGTGTTAGTGTCCGATATGCAGTGCGGGTTCCAGACAGATGCGCTGTATTCGAGTATTGGTCCGGCAAAGGTTTTGTATGCTCTAGTTAGTAGCGCGATATTACCAGGGGTGGGATTCAAATTTCTTAACAACCAGTTCTATGGGCGTGGCCTAATTTGTGGGTGTGGTTTAGTGGTCATGTGACTGGGTAGACAGTCTAAAGTTAAAAGTTTTTTGGTGGGGGTTGGGGAAGAGACCACAGAGCTAGGTGGTGCCTTCCGACAACCACAATTTCGTCTGTTTTGGCTTCCAATCCCAGAATCATCTTTATTGCTCTTCGGAAAGTGAATTTCCAACGGCAAATTCTCTCGCAACCCCTCAGCAAAATGAGACGCGGAGAGAAAAGCTGGGCAGCGCAAACGAAAGGACCAAATTACGTTTCCCTCCTGAGTGGAGTCGGGAGAAAACTTTTGGTCTCGGATCAAGGAGAAAATGCAGAAAAAGTGGGCGGGAGGGATTCGCACCCGCTCTCTTTTTTTCCCCCCCTCCCTAGTGAGAATGCAAAGCCTGACCGGCGGGCCATTTTCCTCCCCTCTTTTCAAATTCCGGTCCTGGCGAGGCAATGCGAGCCCAGGAAATGACAGAAAGCAAGCGAGGTTTGGATGCCCTCCGCAATAAAGTACTCCAAACGTTTTTCTTCTCGCTGACCTCAATTTCCATGAAACAGCCATTCTTCCATGCTCGCTGAATGCCAATCAGCTGGCAAGGCCTCAGCACCCGGGGTGGGTTTGGCCTGGCATCCTGCCTCAATTAGCTCGGTCGTTCCTCCTCCGCTGCCCCGAATCCCTAGAAAGGGGGAAAAATGTGTCCTTTTTTTTTCTCGATTGTGTGTGTGTGTGTGTGTGTGTGTGTGTGTGAGAGAGAGAGAGAGAGAGAGATGATAGATAGATAGATAGATAGATAGATAGATAGATAGATAGATATAGACAGATCATAGAGAGAGAGAGAGACAGATGGATAGAGAGACAGATGATAGAGAGAGAGATGGATAGATAGAGATAGACAGATGATAGAGATAGATCAATAGATGCATAGATAGATAAGAGAGACAGATGATAGATCGAGATAGATAGATATGGACAGATGATAGAGAGAGAGAGAGACAGGTGGATAGAGAGACAGATGATAGAGAGAGAGATGGATAGATAGAGACAGACAGATGATAGAGAGAGAGAGATGGATAGATAGAGACAGACAGATGATAGAGATAGATAGATAGATAGGATAGATAGATAGATGGATAGATAGATAAGAGATAGACAGATGATAGATCGAGATAGATAGATGATAGATCGAGATAGATAGATATAGACAGGATAGAAAGACGGAGAGACAGATGATAGATAGAGATAGAGGTAGAGATAGACAGATAGAGATAGATAGATGATAGATAGAGATAGACAGATGATAGAAAGAGAGATAGATGATAGAGAGAGAGATAGGTAGAAAGATAGAGATAGACAGATGATAGAGATAGATAGATGGATAGATAGATAAGAGATAGACAGATGATAGATAGAGATAGATACATATAGACAGATGATAGAAAGAGAGATAGATGATAGAGAGAAAGAGATAGGTAGATAGATAGAGATGGACAGATGAGATATAGATAGATGATATAGACAGATGATCGAAAGAGAGAGGGGGAGATGATAGAGATAGATAGATATAAACAGATGATAGAGAGAGAGATAGACAGATAGAGATAGACAGATGATAGAGAGAAAGAGGTGAGAGAGAAATCCCGTGGACCAGAGACCTGGGAAAATGCTCCCCGCCCCAAAAGTCTGCAGGACTTTTTCCCATCCCATTTTCCTACCGATCGATCGTTCTGCAAAGTGTGTGCACGTGTGCAAAGCACGTCCACCAAGCTACGCCCACGGAAACCGGTGGGTGGCAAACTACTTTGAAATCCATCCACTGGGACATTGCAACCGTCATAATTATGAGCCTTTTTGCCAAGCACCTGAATTTTGATCACACGGCCGTGGGGATGTTGCAACGGTCATTAACTGTGAAACATGGTGATTAGTCACATCTTTAGGTGCCATTGGAACTCTGAACAGTCACTCCACGAACGATCGTAAAGCAAGGACCAGCTGTACCTAAGGTTTGAGCTGCAACGCCGAAGGATGTGCATCAATTGCACCCCGATGGCTGCTTGTCGCTAAATGAAACTGTTGTAAGGCGAGGGCCAGCTACACAAGCAGTCTTCAAACTTACAACCATTTGTTTAATGACCGCTCAAACCATTTTTCACTGCCTGGGCAGGGAGGGGCAGGCAGAGAGGGTCAGGGCCAGCCAGGGGCACAATTTGCCAGTTCTCCAAACTGCACAGAATCATAACAACCGGTTCTATAGAACCGGTCTGAACCGGTAGAATACCATCCCTGTGTGTGTATCTCTACCTGACTCTGTGGTTTCTTCCCCAAACCCCAAAACTTTCACCTTAGACTTTCTACTATTGACCTCACCCTTTCCTAAGAGGTCTGTAGGGGCGGCATAAGCACACCAACGTGCCTACCGTCCCTGTCCTATTGTTTCTTTTACTTTTTCTTATATGTACCCATTTCATGTATTCATACCTATGTTTATCCTTATACCTATTATCTTGTAAGCTATTGACAAATCAAATAAATAAATCTGTCTCTCATCTATCTGTCTGTCTGTCTGTCTGTCTGTCTCTCCCTCTTTCTACCTATCATCATCTCTTATCTATCTATCTATCTATCTATCTATCTATCTATCTATCTATCTATCTATCTCTATCATCTGTCTATCTCTATCCATCTCTCTCTCTCCTCTCTCTCTCTCTCTCTTGTGTGTGTGTGTGTGTATGTGTGTGTGTTTGCTCCTTCCCCCTTTAAAAAGTATCTCTGTTCATTTTCAGCGTCTCTCGCAGGCGCAGAAAAGGGCATCCTTTGATTTCTTGAATGTCAATGGATCTTTTATCTGGTCTGGCACCCAAAGACGGCAAAACCAGCATCAGTGACAGGCATGGTGAAAGTTGGCATCTCACCAGGATGAGGTTAGGAAACTCTCTTTTGCTCCCAGGCCTGAACGAAACATACAAATTCACAAGCAGATTAAAAAAAAAAAGAACAATCCGGCAAAAAAAAAGGCCAAGTAGGTGAATTTTGATCCTTCCCCCCCCCCCTTTTTTATGCACTTCTCATGCTAATTCTCCTTAAATTCAACCTCATTAGCCTGACATGAATACGGAATGCGGTGGAATGCAGGAGAGGCTCGTTCAGAAAAAACTCTTATCAAAAAAAGTCTTCGGGTTACTTTTGTTCTTACGCCAACTGTGGGAATTCATTTCTTTCATATTCCTAAATGCATGTATCCATCTGTCTATATCTATCTATCTATCTATTTATCTATCTATCTATCTATCTATCTATCTATCTCTATCAATTTCTCTCTCTCTCTTTCTCTCTCAGTCTGTCCATCCATCAACTATCTATCATCTATCTATCTATCTATCTATCTATCTATCTATCTATCTATCTATCTATCTATCTATCTATCATCTATCTATCATATATCTATCTATTTATCTATCTATCATCTATCTATTGTATCTCTCTCTATCCATCCATCCTTCTTTCTATGTCTCTGTCTATCTATCTATCTATCTATCTATCTATCTATCTATCTATCTATATCTATCAATTTCTCTCTCTCTTTCTCTGTCAGTCTGTCCATCCATCAACTATCTATCATCTATCTATCTATCTATCTATCTATCTATCTATCTATCATCTATCTATCTATCTATCTATCTATCTATCTATCTATCTATCTATCTTTCTATCTATTGTATATCTATCTATCTATTTATCTATCTATCATCTATCTGTTGTATCTCTCTCTATCCATCCATCCTTCTATCTATGTGTCTGTCTATCTATCTATCTATCTATCTATCTATCTATCTATCTATCTATCTATCTATCATCTATCTATCTATCTCTATCTATCTATCTATCTATATCTATCAATTTCTCTCTCTCTCTTTCTCTGTCAGTCTGTCCATCCATCAACTATCTATCTATCTATCTATCTATCTATCTATCTATCTATCTATCTATCATCTATCTATTTCTCTCTCTCTCTTTCTCTGTCAGTCTTGTCCATCCATCAACTATCTATCATCTATCTATCTATGTATCTATGTATCTATCTATCTATCTATCTATCTATCTATCTATCTATCTATCTATCTATCTATCTATCTATCTGTCTATCTATGTATCTATCATCTAACTATGTCTATCTATCTCTCTATCTATCCATTTAATTATCTATCTATCTATCTATCTATCTATCTATCTATCTATCTATCTATCTATCTATCTATCTATCTATCTATCTATCTATCTATCTATCTATCTATCTATCTATCATCTATCTATTGTATCTCTCTCTATCCATCCATCCTTCTATCTGTCTGTCTGTCTATCTATCTATCTATCTATCTATCTATCTATCTATCTATCTATCTATCTATCTATCTGTCTATCTCTATCTATCTATCTATCTATCTATCTATCTATCTCTATCCATCTGTCCATCCATCCATTATGATCTCTCTCTCTTTGTCTCATCTCTCATCTATCTCTATCTCTCTATCTCTCCATCCATCTCTCTCTCTCCCCTCCCCCTCTGCTTTTTGTCTTAATTGGACCTCTCCTCTTTTCCACATCGTGAACTAATAGGTGAGCCACATATCGTATCCAGAGGGATGGTAGATGGTTTGGCGGTTTGGTCTTTTTAAAAAATATTTTTCCAAAATTTGTCCAGGTAGTCTTTGAATTCCATCAGTTTATTTAGTGACCAATTGAAGCTAGAACGGCTCTGAAAAAAAAGTGACTTATGACTGTTTTTCACACTTACGACCATTGCAGAGTCCCCCATGGTCGCATGATCAAAATTCAGATGCTCAGCAACTGACTCCTATTTACGACGGTCGCAGTGTGTCCCAGGGGTCACGTGATCCCCTTTTGCGACCTTTTGGCAAGCAAAGTCAGCGGGAAAGCCAGATTCACTTAACAACCATGGCCAGAAAGGTCATACAATAGAGCAACACTCACTTAACAACTGTCTTGCATAGCAATGGAAATTTTGGGTTCGATTGTGGTCGTAGGCTGAGGCCTATTGGTAATAATATATATATATATATTTTTTTAGGGAAATAAAAGCTTCACCATTGTACTTCCAAGTCAATATTCAGCAAAACAGAACTCAGACCATTTCTTGATTACAAAAAGCTTTGAAAAAGGCCCCTTATATATTTTTCAGGATCATGTAAGACACATACATTTTTATGAACCTTCATGTACTTTTATACATGCACAGTCCTACCCATATTGATAGCTCTGTCTGTGAAAGCAATTCCGGTTTTAAAGGCATGAGTTAAACCCGTCCAATGAAAATCTCATTAATCCAGTTTTTTTTCCTTACGGTATTTTTAAAAAACCCAGTTCAATGTTTGTCAATAATAAACACATTTCCGCCCCCAGTCTGGAATGACAGCTTGTTTTCAGCAACCCAAAATTTATTTATCTATTATTATACTAGTTGGATACCCGTACTTCGCTACGAAACTATATGATTGGGGTTAGTTTTGGGGGAGGAAAATTAGGGAAATTCTGCCTCTGCCTACCAAGTATTCATCTGGCTAGCGTCATGTCAGTGTGTGAGAGAGAGTTGAGGGCTGTTTGGAAACTGAAAGGGTATTTGCTGTGTGAGCAAGAAGGAGACAGCAAGGAGCCTGGGCGTGGCTTAGCTCAACTGTTGTGTACTAAAGCTGCTTGGTGCTGCTGTGAAACTGAGACTGAAACTCCTCTGCTTGTGTTTTGCCTTTGGAAGAGATTTCTTTTCAGGTGGGGAGGGGGAGTAGGACTCCTTAGCATCAGAGCGTAATAATAATAATAATAATAATAATAATAATAATAATAATAATAATAATAATAATATAGGAAACAGTCTAAATGCTCCGATGGTCATTTCCAAAAATCCTTTCTTAGTGAGCCCCTAGAAGCCAAGAGGAACATACATGCCAAATTTCAAGTTTGAAGGCTTTATATATCTATATCTATATCTATATCTATATCTATATCTATATCTATATCTATATCTATATCTATATCTATATCTATCCATCTATATATCTATCGATTTATTTATTAATCAAATTTGTATAGCTGTCTATTCCTCAAAAAGTAATTTTGTGCGACGTACAATCGAATAAAATAACATACAGGGAAATCTTGATTTACAACCGTACATGGGTCCAGTTGCTAAGCAAGGCAGTTTCTCAGTAAGCCATGCATGGTTTTTACTTTTTTTTTTTTTTGCTACGGTTCTTAAGCAAATCACTGAGTTTATTAAGTGAATCATGCAGTCATTAAGTGAATCCAGCTTCCTCCATTAACCTTGGTAGTCAGAAACTGGGTTTTTTCCATTCTTTCTACCTCCCGAGTCCCATCTCATCTTGGTTTCTCTCTTCAAGACGTGTTCCAGATGTCCTTCCTAAAACATGGTGCTCAGAACATCTGGAATGACATCAAACCAGAACGACATCAAACATGTCATGGCCTCGTTGCGAAAATTACAGAATTTATACCCATCCCTTTGATTAGGGCAAGGCCTAAACCTTTGGCTCCTTGATTCAAGAAACACGAAATCAAGGTCACATCAAGTATTAATACCACTTTATCATGTCTTGCTAAGAGCAAACTTGGAATATTGGCATCCAGTTTTGGTCGCCACGATATAAAAAAGATGTGGAGACTCTGGAAAGAGTGCAGAGAAGAGCCACAAAGAGGATTAGGGGACTGGAGGCTAAAACATATGAAGAACAGTAGCGGGAACTGGGTGTGTCTAGTCTAATGAAAAGAAGGACTAGGGGAGACATGAGAGCGGTCTTCCAATATCTGAGGGAGTCAAGCTATTCTCCAAAGCTCCTGAAGGCAGGAGAAGAAGCAACAGGTGGAAACTCATCCAGGACAGAAGCAACTTGGAACTAAGGAGAAACTTCCAAACAGTGAGGACAATTAACCAGTGGAACAGCCTGCCACCAGAAGCCGTGGTGCTGCTCCATCGCTGGAGGTTTTTAAGAAAAGATAGACAATTTGTCTGGAATGGTGTGGAGTCTCCTGCCTGAGCAGGGGGTTGGACTAGAAGACCTCCAAGATCCCTTCCAACTCTGTTCATGTCAGAGATGATATTCGCCTGGTTCGGACCAGTTCTGGAGAACCGGTAGCGGAAATTGTGAATAGTTCTGGAGAACCGGCCGATCCCGCCTCTGACTGGCCCCGCCAACCCCCATCTCTTCTCTGCCTCCCATCGAGTCCCGGCTGATCGGCTGGGTCTCCTTTGGTTGCCCTGCACAGGAGAATGGAGCTGGAAAGCAGGTTAGTGGGGTGGGGAAGGAAGGGGGATTTTGCAGTATATCCTTCCCCTGCCACGCCCACCAAGCCACGCCCCCACAGAATCGGTGTAAAAATATTTGAATCCCACCACTGCTCTGGAGTTATGGTGACCTTCTTGATCCCGGCCTGGGCACCCCCAAATTTGCACATAAGGCTGTCCTGGTTCTGTCCCAGTGGTGCTTTTTCCAAAAAGGTAACTGGACTTTCTTGCTTGATTTTTCTGAAAACGTGTTGCTTCTAATGCAAGAAGCTTCTTCCATTCTTCTCCAGTTCGACCTGAAGAAGCTTCTTGGATGAGAAGCAAAAGGTCTTCAAGGAACACACACACACACACACACACACACACACACACACACACACACACACAAGAAGGTCTAGTTTCCTTTGGGAAAAAAACACCTTTGGGTCAACTCGGACCTGAAGGATTTGAGCGTCTTCTCGGACATCTGCAGGTTCTCTTTAACCTCGATTGAACCTGGGTTTGTGGAGATCACCTCTGGCACAAGGTCCTCAAAGGGTGATATCCAGAGGTGGTATATTCAGCCGGTTTGGACCAGTTCTGGAAAACCGGTACCGGAAATTATGAGTAGTTTGGAGAACCGGCCAATCCCACCTCTGACTGGACCCGCCAACCCCGTCTCTTCTCTGCCTCCCTTTGAGTCCCAGCTGATCGGCTGGGTCTCCTTTGGTTGCCCTGCACAGGAGAACGGAGCTGGAAAGCAGGTCAGTGGGGAGGGGGAGAGAAGGGGGATTTTGCAGTACATCCTTCCCCTGCCACGCCCACCAAGTCACGCCCAGAGAACCAGTAGTAAAAAAAAAATTTGAATCCCACCACTGGTTCTTATGTTATAGAATAGAATTCTTTTATTGGCCAAGTGTGGTTGGACCCACAAGGAATTTGTCTTGGTGCAAATGATCTCAGTCTACATAAAGGAGTAGATACATAAAGGAAAAGATTATTCCATATCAAGATGACTACGATGTAACCTGCGAGCAGCGTTCCAATATTTGAGGGGCTGCCCCAAAGAAGAGCGGGGGTCAAACTCTTCTCCAAAGCCCCTGAAGGCAGGACGAGAAGCTACGGATGGAAACTCATCCAGGACAGAAGCAACTTGGAACTAAGGAGAAACTTCCTAACAGTGAAGACAATTAACCAGTGGAACAGCCTGCCACCAGAAGCTGTGGGTGCTCCGTTACTGGAAATTTTGCCACGATAAGACCTCCGAAGTCCCTTCCAACTATTGTTTCGTATTCTGTAAAGGTAACCAGAAATGAGGTGAGCGTTTGGCCAAGCCCTTGTCAAAAGGCAGAAAGCGAGAACCGCGTTGCCAAAGCGGAATAAGCTTTTGTTGGGCCACACGGTTTCCCATTGACCCGAGAATGATTCTGAGTTTATTTCTTTCCCTTGGATTGTCACCAGAAAATGGGCCACAGCGATGATTGTGGTCATTTCGCTGAACAGCCGATGAGGCCGGCATTCTTGCATTATTGTGCGAGGATCCCTTCTCCTTATCAATCAAACGCTGATTGTCTGAAAAGGAAAACAGAGAGAGAGAGAGAGAGAGAGAGAGAGAGAGAGAGAGAGAAATTCAGAAACTCGCATAATCTGATCTCTGGTCTAAAATGGAAAAGATAATGGCAAAAGTGGACTGTAAAAGAATAAAAATTTTCAAAATCTGTCTTTAGACAATGACTCTTAAAGGGCAACGGGAAATGTGCACATTGCTTGCCGGTTTCTGAAAAAAAGACTTCACGAGACAGGCAGCGTTCTGACCCAAACCTGGTTCCAAGCAAACAAACACTAAACAGAGATAAAAGCAAAACCTTGTCATGATTCTATACGAATTCCGTTCCTTCCCGGTGAAAAGGCTGTTTCAAACTAATTGTCTCTGATAAGAACGAGCTTTGCCAAGGTGGTGCGAGGCTGCCAAGAACACTGGATAAAGTGGCCAAGAAATATTTCAAACGCAAAGAGTCTCCAAACACCAACCAAGATATTCCGAACATCCACAAGGCCTGAGTGCAAAAACGTCTTTGCTTCCTGCAAAGAACTCTGGTTTCTCAGCTGGCTTTTATCTCTTAAGGGAGGAGCCATCAACTTGCAGCCTTACTCCCGAGTTGCCCGTGCTGCTGCAGCTGTTCTTTCTTTCGAGCGGCCCTGCGCGCACTGGGCACAGGCTCCTCAGGGGACTCTTCCTCACTTCTGTCAGCCTCCACGATCTCTGAAGGCAGCACTCCCCTCCCTGAGTGTCCTGGCCCCATTCCTGCATCCCACGCAGGCCCCTCATCTGAGTCCTCGCTCTCTGAGACCTCAGCCATCTGCACTTGCTGCCGGCGAACCACAACAGTCTGCTGAGGGTTTGCAGGGGTTCGAGAGAATATCTGTGCAGTTCAGAGAACCTCCAAATCCCACTCCTGGCTGGCTCCCACGCCCCCAAGAGTCCCCACATGACCCATTTTGGATGCAGGTAAGTGCAGGGGCCACCATGGCCACGCCCACCCACCAAACCAGGCAGAGAACTGGTTGTTGTTGGGATTTTTGAATCCCACCCCTGCTTACAACCTGGTTGTATGTTCTCATGGCTGTTCCGCCCTGCGTGGTGACATGACTACATGCCTGTTACTTGGCAACCCGTTCACCTTTATTGACCCCTATGCGCAATGGCCACATTTTGCAAGGTTTTTTTTGCCGAAAATTGGCATTCACTTCTGGTTTCCGGCAAAACCAGCCCAGAGTGAACAATCGGTTCACTTAAATGTCATCCTCATCTTTAAAAACCCATAATCCCTTGTGGGGGTCAAGTCTCGGCACCTGAATGGAGCTAGCAGAGTTTTTACTGGCTGGAGGCCTTTCCTGTTGCCAGTGTGTAGTTTTGTTCGGCAGATATATTCTCCTCGTGCCCAGAGAGAGAAATATCTGCCTCTGTCTACGATCGAATTCACAACCTCCTTAGTGTGAGGCAAGAGCTCCACCTCTTAGCCACCACTCCACTCCCCATAGCCTCACAGAATCAGGTAAGTCGTATAAGTGACCCAGTTTATGGCCGTCACGGCTCCATTCCAGTCATAATTCAAACCAGTACAAATCAGTTTGAACCCCTGATTATTATTATTATTATTATTATTATTATTATTATTATTTTTTGCAATTTTTAGAAATTAAGGGGGAAAAAAACCCCAGACAATCATGGTTAGGTTCTAGTTTTGAAAATAGAATTTCAGCTGTCAAAACTTCTTTGCCATCTGTTCTAAGATCCCTTGACAGGTAGAAATTAGAAAGGAGACGAGTTAAGACATTTTTATATTTAAAAAGCTGAAAGCGAATATAACACACACCCGTTAAACACTACAGAGTGGGGGTGGGGGAACCATATATATATATATTTAAATGGAGGCAATTTTGCAACCTTTATCTTATTTATTTTTTTTACTATTTTTGAGAAGATATTATAATCAGAGATAAGCCAACTGGATAGAAAAGGATAAGGAGTCCAATTTTTTTAAAAAAAACTCAGCTCGGTTGCTCTCATCGGCCTTAATTCCTAATTTGTTCAAGAATCAAAACAGTATCTGTGGTTAAACAATCGAAGCTCTCTCTTTTTAGGGCCACATCTTGTGAATCTCACAAATGCCATCTTGACTTTTTGAGATACACACACACACACACACACACAGAGAGAGAGAGAGAGAGAGAGAGAGAGAGAGAGAGAGAGAGAAGAGAAGAGAATAACTAGAAGAGAGTTGGAAGGGACTTCAGAGGTCTTCTAGTCCACCCCCCGGTCAGGCAGGAAACCCTATACCATTGGCACCTAATCTTTTGGGCTCCCATGCCAATAATTGCTCATGCGCTTGTCTGCTCGTGTTCGCATGCCATCACCCAGAAGGCAATGTGCGCCCCGCCCATGCCTCCTGCACATACACATGCAACCCATGCAACCCATGTGACCAGCGCTGCGTGCTTCTGCACAGGCACAAGTGTTTCAAAATGAAATTCAATGGAGAGAAAAGGAAAGCCCTACACTTAGGCAAAAAAACCCTCAAAGGACACATATAGACTGGGTGAAACCAGTCTCAATAGCAGGAACTGGGAGAGGATCTTGGAGTCTTAGTGGACAACCAGCTAAAAAGGAGCCAACCGTGTGTAGCAGCAGCCAAAAAAGCCAATGCAATCCTAAATTGTACTAACAGAGGGATACAATCCAGATCAAGGGAGCTTCTAATACCACTCTATAAAGCCTTAGTAAGGCCACACCTAGAGTCTTGCATCCAGTTTTGGTCACCACACTATAAAAAGATTTTGATATTCTAGAAAAAGTACAGAGAAGAGCAACCAGGATGATTAGAGGACTGGAGGCTAAAACATACATTGAACGGTTGCAGGAACTGGGAATAGCTACTCTAGGGAAGAGAAGGACCAGGGGAGACAGGAGAGCATCTTCCAATATTTGAGGGGCTGCCACAGAGAGGAGGAAGGGGTCAAGATGTTTTCTAAGGCACCTGAAGGCCAGACAAGGAACAATGGATGGAAACTGAACAAGGAGTGAGATTCAACCTGGAAATAAAGAGAAACTTTCTGACAGTGAGAACAATCCACCCATGGAACAGAAGTTGCCTTTGGAAGTTGTGGGAGCCTCATCCCTGGAGGCTTTCAAGAAGAGATTGGACTCCCATCTCTCAGAAACGGTGTAGGGTCTCCTGCTTGGGCAGGGGGTTGGACTAGATAACCTACAAGGTCCCTTCCAACTCTGATTATCTGTTACCTGTTAACTTCCCGACAAGCGAAGTCAGGGGGAGCCTGATTCGCTTCACAATCTTGTTACTAACTTATCCACCGTGGCTATTCACTTACCAACTGTGGCAAGGAACCTAGTAAAAGGGGGCACCCTTTGCCACAGTCTCGCTTCACGACAGAAATTTGGGTCTCCCTAGCAGTGATAAGCCGAGGACTTCCTGTATCAGAACTTATACGTTACATGCAGTGGTGGGATTCAGCCGGTTTACACCGGTTTGCACGAATCGGTTGCTCACTTTTTCTGCAGTTCGTGTGACCCAGCTGATCCCACCACTGTTCACCCTGCCCGGACCCTCGCCTCACCTCTCCACTCCCCTCCCAGCCCTTCCTCATCTCGCCCCAAAGAGAAGAGGGGGGCCTGCTTAGATGCATCTCCAACCTTACGTTCTGGCAATCCATAGCTCTGGACAGCCTTGGCTGATTTTTAAACTCCAGGAACCAATTATTATTCACCTGCCCAAATATCTGGGCTAGCTTAAGATCGGCTCACGGGACGGTGGTGGTAATCTCGGTGCTCAGGGTGGCATTGGCACCAAGACGCTTCCACGGCAGAGCACCAAATCCAGACTGAACCCAGCCCTTCAAAATGTGAGCTCACCGGAGGAGAATGAAAAAGCAAGGATGGTTAGGAAGATAATAGTTGGGTTGGGGATAAGAATGATAAAGAAAACCCCGAGAACCAACATGGTTGCCTCCAATCGCTTTGAAAAAAAAAAGAGCTTTGCAGGCTGCAAATCTTGCCACTGGACGGACTCTGGTGTTATTGTCCGCCGGTAATTGGATAATTTGCTTAAATGGTGTTTAGCAAAAGATGTTTGCTTTACATAATGGCTAGTTACCAAGGGAGCAATGCTGGGGATAGAGAGGCTCACTCTCTCTCTCACACACACACACTCACACACCCCAGAAAGGTCTCTATAGCAACAGGCTGTTCCAGAGAGAAGACAACCAGCCCAGTGGCTGATAAATAGGAGCATTTGCAGAAAGTATCTCTTCAAAGACATATATTTATCTTCTCTCTCTCTCTCTCTCTCTCTCTCTCTCTCTTCTGTAAGTGGTCCAGAGTTACCCAACTGGGGGAGATGGACAGGATATAAATTTTAATAATAAATGAATTGCATACACCTACAAATACATGTGCATGTGTGTGTGTATCTCTATATCTACATATCTCTATATTTCTTTATCTAAATATCTATATCTATGTCTCTACAGTATTTCTATCTCTGTAAATGCATGCTTATATATCATCCATATGTATTTATCTGTCTATATTTATCTACCTAATCTATATATATCATCTATCATCTCTCTATCATGTCTGTCTGTCCATCCATCCATCTATCATCTATATCTATATTTATCTACCTATACATACCTATACATACATAGATATGTGATAGATATATATCTATCTGTCTCTATCTGTCTGTCTGTCTGTCTGTATCTATCTGTCTATATCTATCTATCTCTATCATCTATATATCTCTATCTATCCATCCCTCTATCTCTATCATTTATCTGTCCATCCATCCATCTGTCCATCTGTCCATCCATCCATCCATCCCTCCATCCATCCCTCCCTCCTTCCTTCCATCCATCCATCCATCCATCCATCCATCCATCCATCCATCCATCCATCTATCTATCTATCTATCTATCTATCTATCTATCTATCTATCTATCTATCTATCTATCTATCTATCTATCATCTATCTATCTGTCTCTATCTATCTGTCTATCTATCTATCTATCTATCTATCTATCTATCTATCTATCTATCTATCTATCTATCTATCATCTATCTATCTAACTGTCTGTCTGTCTGTCTGTCTGTCTATCTATCTATCGTTTATATAGTTTATATATAGTATATATAGTTTCTCATTATTTCCAGGTTGAATCTCTCCTTGTTCAGTTTCCATCCATTATTCCTTGTCTGGCCTTTGGGTGCCTTGATAAATAGCTTGACCCCTTCCTCCTTTCTGGGGCTGCCCCTCAAATATTGGAAGACCGCTATTGTGTCTCCCCTGGTCCTTCTCTTCTCTAGACTAGCCAGGCCCAGTTCCTGCAACCGTTCATCGTATGTTTTAGCCTCCAGTCCCCTAATCATCCTGGTTGCTCTTCTCTGCACTTTTTCTAGAGTCTCAACATCTTTTTTATAGTGTGGTGACCAAAACTGGATGCCGTACTCTAGGTGTGGTTTTACTAAGGCTTTATAGAGTGGTATTAGTACCTCCCTTGATCTTGATTGTATCTCTCTGTTAATGCAATTTAGGATTGCATTAGCTTTTTTGGCTGCTGCTGCACACGGCTGGCTCCTATTTAGCTGGTTGTCCACTCAGACTCCGAGATCCCTCTCCCAGTTCCTGCTATTGAGCCTGGTTTCACCCAGTCTATGTATGTACTTTTGGTTTTTCTTGCCTAAGTGTAGGACTTTCCTTTTCTCTCCATTGAATTTCATTTTGTTGGATACGGCCCAGGGTTCCAGTCTTGTCGAGATCCATCTGGATCTTGGGTGTTAGCTCTTCCTGCCAGCTTAGTATCATCTGCAAATTTGGTAAGTTCCCCTTTTATTCCCTCATCTAGGTCATTAGTGAAGATATTGAAGAGTCCTGGGCCTGAGAGGGAACCTTGTGGCACCCCACTGCTTCCTTCCCTCCATGTAGACTTAGACCCATTGAGGACTACTCGTTGAGTATGGTTTGCCAGCCAGTTGCAAGTCCATCTAGTGGTGGTGCTATCTGGTGGTGGCCCTGGCTGGCCCCACACCTCTCTTCCCAACCCTCCCTTTCCCTCCCTGCCCCGTCAGTCCTTATCGCGCATGCGCGACATCGCTGACTGCGTTCTCCCCCACCCAGTCACTCCTTAAAGCATTTCTTGTTTTTCCCCTCCCGATGATCAGCTGTGCCAGGATGCTTACTTACTGCTTCGCCCAGGAGGTTTTCCTGAGGGCCAGAAGGCCCCAAAATGGGGGGGAAGGGGGTGCTGCCAAAAAAAGCCACACCCACCTAGTCACGTGGCCACACCCACCTAGCCATGCCCACAGGACCGATCGTTACAAAATTTGAATCCCACCCCTGCAGTGCACTTCCCGGCATCCAAAACAGGCCGCGTGGGGGACTCCTGGGAGGGGAGGGGACGTGTGAGGACCCCGGGTGGGGATACAAAACAAACACAGCCACCGAAAACAGGTGAAGCCCCCCCTTTTTTTTGCTTCCAAGCTCCGAGGATTCTTGATGGAAGACAAAAAAACTCCCACACCAACAGTTACAAGAAGAAGGAAAAAAAGCAACACAAACCAGGCAAGATAAAGGGCTGGAGGACGTCCACTGATATCAGGACACACACTGGGAAGGACGTCAAACTCAGAGAGGAACCATAAACTGGAGATATTTCCATGCTTTATTTCCAGCACTCGCCCATACGCATGTCCTTCCTCTTGTTCAGTTGTCACAGCTGCAGCCCATGAAGAGGATCAAGGCCCTCTCCTCCCCAGTAGATCATGTCTCTCCCTTATCCTCACCTCCCTGCGTGCCCTAGGATGGAGAGGAGATGGGCCTGGATCCTCCTCTGACTGTTCACCCAGCCTCTCCTCTTCCCCAGCCTCCTCCACAACCTCCGGAGCCACACTTCCACTCCCCGTCGGCTGTTCCTCCTCTCCCTCAGAGTCAGTCTCCACCAGGGCCATGACAGGCTGGGTGGGGCGAGGCCAACCAGGAGTGGGATTTGGGGGTGGGGGTCTCCAAACTGCACAGAATCTTAGCTAGGGGGCTCTCCCGAACTCCCAGGATCCCACCCCTGCCCCCGAGCCTTTGCTGGGGAAAATTCCCCCCAGGAACTGTGGGGACAACTTGACAACAGGGAAACAGACCATGAACAAAATGGTTGCTGGAGTTGCGGCAATTCCACACACACACACACACACCCCCGAAAGGAATAAGTGATTTTTCATTGTGGGCGCCAGTGAACCAAAGTTAAATGAGAAATAAATTAGATCCAATTCCCGCCAGACATTAACACCATTCCATTCTCCACATCCGTCGCTCGCCAGTCCTTCAAAAGGATGTAGAAGTTACCCTCCGATACCATCGTTTCATGGATCGGCGGTTCTCATTACAATTCATGATGGGTTTTGGATACCGATCTGTTCCTCCATCAGCCCAGAACGCAAGATGGGGGATAATAATTATTTGAAATTTCACCGAGTCCTGTTGAACGTTGGGCGGGGGGGAAATTTCCAGATGAAAGAGAAAGCTCAGTGGTGGAACAAATTAGCTTTCTTTGTGGGCGCGGAGGCCGGACAACCGTCTGCCATGAAAGCTTTATGTGAAATCATTTCCTTGAGAATGGAGCGGGGTGGGGCGGGGGTCAGCCTAGAGGACCTCATGGTTCTTTCCAGCTCTTTCGCTCTGTGCCATGTGCTGAAACACCACTCAGTTTGGTTAGTATCAGTCTTGGTATTCGGGATTTTTCTTTCCCGCCTGTGTGTGTGTAATTTAATGCATGAGTTGCTTACATTGTGTGAACCCAGAACAAGTCAGTTCGGTGACTGGATTGTGAGTTTGTGGTTGTCTACAAGAAAACAACCAAGCTCAGAAAGCACCAAGGACTCCACAGTCCTCCTCCTCCTCTTCACACCTAAGTCTTAACTCCTAACTCCTACTCCCTTCTAGCACTGATGATGTTACCTAGTTGGGTCATGAAACATCTGCAAGAAAACCACCAAGCTCAGAAGGCACCAAGGACCCCACAGAGAGACGGGTCTTCAACAGAACCTTGAAAAGGTCTCAAGCTTAGGATGATAGATGTCTGGTTGAAGATTGCAAGTTATTCATGGTTGCCTTCCACCCATACCTCCTTCAGGGGCCCATCAACATCTTCAAAGTTCCTTCCTTCCATCGATCCAACCAACAAGATCTTTCTTTCTTTCTTTCTTTCTTTCTTTCTTCCTTTCTTTCTTTCTTTCTTTCTTTCTTTCTTTCTTTCTTTCCTTCCTTCCTTCCTTCCTTCCTTGCTTTCTTTCCTTGCTTTCTTTTCTTCCTTCCTTCCTACCTACATCCCCTTTCCTTCCTTCTTTCCCCCCTCTCTTCCTGCTTCCGTCGTTCTCTGCCCCTTTCCTCCCTCCCTCCCTTCCCTCCTTCTCTCTCCCCCCTCCTCCACCCTGTCATGAAAAGAAGTCCTTTTTCCAGCCCCAGCAGACCTTCAAAAACCTCATTCCCTTCTCGCACTGAGGATGTTACCTAGTAGGGTAATGAGACGTCTGCAAGAAAACCAGCAATCTCAGAGAGCACCAAGGACCCCATAGAATAGAATAGAATAGAATAGAATAGAATAGAATATGAATATGAATATGAATATGAATATGAATATGAATACAGAATAGAGTAGAGTGGAGTGGAGCGGAGCGGAGTGGAGCGGAGCGGAACGGAACGGAACGGAACAGAACAGAACAGAACAGAACAGAACAGAACAGAACAAAATAGAATAGAAATACAGAATAGAATAGAAATACAGAATAGAATAGAATAGAATAGAATAGAATAGAATAGAATAGAATAGAATAGAATAGAATAGAATAGAATAGAAAAGAATAGACTAGAATAGAATAAAATAGAAAAGGATAGAAAAGAAATACAGAATAGAATAGGACTAGAGAAGAGAAGAGAAGAGAAGAGAAGAGAAGAGAAGAGAAGAGGAGAGAATTCTTTATTGGCCATGTGTAATTCGACACACAAAGAATTTATTCTTGGTGCAAATGCTCTTGGTATACATAAAAGAAAAGACATTCGTCAAGAGTCGAGAATCATCAGGTACAACACTTAATGATAATCATAGGGTACAATAAGCAGTCAAATCATACTAGGAAACAGTTAATATAAATCGAAAGTATACAAGTGACAAAGTTACAGTCATACAGTCACAAGTGGGAGGGGAGGGGCAATAAGGAGATTCGGCAAGAGTTCAAGACTGACCTACAAATATTCTCTTTTATTCGAATATCATCTGCTTGCCATCGTCACATCCAAGCGCCCCATTCCCCCTCCTCATTACTTTTTTCAGAGTACTGTAAAAATACGACAACTCTCATATAAGTTAGATCCCATTACACCCAGGGGTGGTCCAGCAAACTGATTGTCATTGCATTCCCTCATTTTTGCTTTTTATAATCTCCGGATATTAACTCAGTAAACCTCTCCGAGTCTCTGAAAACGGAGCAGCTTATCGAGACTGCCGGAAGATGTAGTGACTGACATGGTAATAATAATTTTTTAAAAAATATTGGGGAGGAATTCAGCCTGAATGGGAATGTCTCTGATTGATGTTTCCTCCAAGAAGCTCAAAATGGATAAGGAACGGATGGCGGTGTTTCAACCCCGTTTTGCAAATCAGACTGCCAGCCAACTTTGTTGCAGCTCCCCGGTTCTTTTTGTTATTATAATTTTGGTGTTTGTCAACCTTGGCAACTTTAAGATGGGTGGACTTCAACTCCCAGAATTCAACAGCCAGCCAACAACTCTGGAGTTGAAGTCCATCCATTTTAAAATTGAGAAGAAGAAGAAGAGGAGGAGGAGGAGGAGGAGAAGGAGGAGGAAGGGGAAAGGGAAGAAGAAGAAGAAGAAGAAGAAGAAGAAGAAGAAGAAGAAGAAGAAGAAGAAGAAGAAGAAGAAGAAGAAGAAGAAGAAGAAGAAGAAGAAGAAGAAGAAGAAGAAGAAGAAGAAGAAAATGAAGGAGAAGGAGGAGGAGGAGAAAGCAGAGGAGAAAGTGGAAGTAAAAGAAGAAGCTAGAGGAGGAGATAATGGAGGAGGAGGAGGAGAAAGAAGAAGGAGGAGGAGGAGGAGGAGGGGGGAAGGGGAAGAATAAGGGGAAGAATAAGGGGAAGGAGATAGAGGAGGGGAAAATGGAGGAGAAGGAGGAGGAGGAGAAAACGGAGGAGGAAGTGGAAGTAAAAGAAGATAGAGGAGGAGATAATGAAGGAGGAGGAGGCGAAAGAAGAAGAGGAGGAGGAGGAGCAGCAGCAGCAGGAGCAGGAGGAGGAAGGGGAAGAAGAAGAAGAAGAAGAAGAAGAAGAAGAAGAAGAAGAAGAAGAAGAAGAAGAAGAAGAAGAAGAAGAAGAAGAAGAAGAAGAAGAAGAAGAAGAAGAGGAGGAGGAGGAGGAGGAGGAGGAGGAGGAGGAGGAGGAGGAGGAGGAGGAGGAGGAGGAGGAGGAGGACAAAGGGAAGAAGAAGGGGAAGAAGATAGAGGAGGAGAAAACAGAGGAGGAGGAGGGAGGAGATGATGATAATAATAATAGAGGAGGAGAAAACAAAGGAGGAAGTGGAATTAAAGAAGATGAAGGAGGAGGAGGAGGAGGAAGAAGAAGAAGAAGAGGAGGAGGAGGAGGAGGAGGAGGAGGAGGAGGAGGAGGAGGAGGAAGGAAGAAGAAAGAAGGAGGAGGAGGAGAGAAAACGAAGGAGAAAAGACGAGGAGGAAGATCTTTACCAAGATTTGCAGGGAAGGCTGGGGGAATTCTGGGAATTAAAGTCCATCCATCTCAAAGCGGCCAAAGTTGGCAAACGTTGCTAGAATTCCAAAGCCGCCTAACTTTCCATTTTCATTTGCAACGGATTAAAGCGGCTTTTAATTGCGCACGCTTGCAGCTTAGCGTAAGGAGACTCCAAAAGCCTCTTTTCCTCTCCATCAGCAGCTACCCCTGGATCTCCTGGACCGTGCCATTTAAATAAAGGGAATAAAACGAAATAAACAAACCTTCTCCCTCCCCCCCACCCCACCTTGCAAAATATGGATGCCGCAAACAGCTTCCAAGGAGGCAAAAAAATAATAATAATAAAATCAGCATTTCCGAGCATGTACGCCAGCCGCATCGCCCGTCTGCTCAGCAATTAAGCATCCCAAATGCAGGGTGATCTTGGGGAACAGAAGGCAACAGACAAGAGTGAAATCTTTTCTGACAGTCTTTAATCTCCCCGCTGAAAGGCAGGAGAAGTACGTAGGTTCCACGGCGCAGGTTACGGCCTGTCATTCACACCGTATTCCAGGCCTGGTTGTTGCCAGCAACTTATTCGGCATGCTAAGTAAGGTTTTTATGGAGTAGCGCCACTTAATGGGATGTGGCATTTACAAGACCCCCAGGGCAAAGCCAGCTGCGCACGTAAGCCTGGTACAGGAGCACTCCTGTTGCATGGCAGAATAACAGAGCCGGAAGGGACACTGGAGGTCATCTGGTCCAGCCCCTTGCTCAAGAGGGAAACTTTGTACCATTTATTTTATTTTGATTTATTTTGATTTGTCAATTGCTTACAAGATAACGGGTATAAGTAAAAACATAGTTATGAATGCATGTAAGAAAAATAAAAATAAAAGAAACAATCGGACAGGGACGGGAGGCACGTTGGTGCGCTTATGCACGCCCCCTACAGACCTCTTAGGAAAGGGGTGAGGTCAATAGTAGACAGTCTAAGGTGAAAGTTTTGGGGGTTTGGGGAAGAAACCACAGAGTCAGGTAGAGGAGTCCAGACATTGACCGCTCTGTTGCTGAAGTCGTATTTCCTGCAAGCAAGTTTGGTGCGATTAACCTTGAGTTTGTATCTATTGTTTGCTCTTGTGTTGTTATGGCTGAAGCTGAAGTATTCATTGACAGGTAGGACATTGCAATGTATGATTTTATATACCATATTTAGATCTGACTGAACACGGCATAATTCAAGGTTTTCTAGGTCTAGAATTTCAAATCTCATGGCATAAGGTATTCTGCAATGAGTAGAGGAGTGGAGAACTCTTCTCGTGAAATATTTCTGGACTTTCTCAACTGTGCTAATATCAGATATGTAATGTGGGTTCCAGACTGAGGAGCTGTATTCAAGTATTGGTCTAGCAAATGTTTTGCATGCTTTAGTTAGTAGTGTGATATTACCGGAGAAAAAGCTACGTAGGATTAGGTTAACAACTCTTAATGCCTTTTTGGCTAGGTAGGTACAGTGGGCTCTTTCAGACAGAATGTTTTCTAACCTCTTCTTAAAAACCTCCAGTGGTGGAGCAGTCACAACTTCTGATGGCGAGTCCTTCCCCTGGTTAATTTGTTCTAACTTTCAAGGAAAATTGTCAATCCTAGGTTGCTCCTCTCCTTGATGAGTTTCCACCCGTTGCTTCTTGTCCTGCCTTGGAGAAGAGGTTGACACACACCCCCTCTTCTTTGGGGCAGCCCCTCAAATCCTGGAAGGCTGCTATTATGTCGCTCCTACTCCTCCAGATCTGGTAATTGCACAGAGTTGAGGCGCTAATGGTGACAAGCCTTTGACTCAGGATGTTGGATTTTTTTTAAACTTTTTTAAACATAGAATTACAGGGTTGAAAGGGACCTTGAATGTCATCTAGTCCAGTGGTCGCCAATTGTACCTTAATATCATTAAGATGGCCCACGTCTATTTTTAAAGCCCCCTACCCAAATTCTCAGATTCATAATCCTTCCTCATTATTCTGGGATGTAAAGGGTCGCCTGCTTGAGTTGGGGGCTGGACTAGAAGGTATCCAAGATGCCTTTTATCTCTGTTATTGTTATTTTGTCTTTCGGCAGTTCACAATTCCCCTTTCCAGCAACCACACTGAAAAGCTACAAAACCATAACACAATAATTAAGAACCAAATTATACAGGAGGTTGATTTTAGAACAAGATAATAATTTCGTTATGTGTGCGCGTGCGTGTGTGTGTGTGTGTGTGTGTATGGATACATGGTAATATTAAAACTGCATTATTAAAGTATAGTGTAATAATTGTAGGTATATTACAACGCAGGCCAGAGTTATTTTTCATTACAAGTAATAACAACAATATAATAGTATGAAATAAAAGTATAAAAGTATCCACGACGCCAATATAATAGTATCAAATATATGGCTGCAGTAATAACCGACTACCTGGGATGCAAAATCAACAAAGAAAAGGAAAAACAAAAAGGCAAAATGGAAAAATCGGACTGGAAAATAGGATCAGCAAGCTGGGATCATCAGGTGCAAGAAAGCCAGAAGAGACGAAAGAAAAGAGTAGCTTATACCTGATCGAGAAACACCTTTCAAAAAGAAGGAAGATCAAGGAAGCCCCGGAAATAATACAGTACAAAATGGCAGCTATAGATAAAAACATCAGCAGGAACTGCACACAATGGGTGGTCCTTGATTTTTGACAGGTTGATTAGTGACCGTTGGAAGTTAGAATGGACTTCTGCAGGGGTACTTAGAATATAGAATAGAATATAGAATAACAGGGTTGGAAGACACCCTGGAATTCTTCTAGGCCAGTGGTCTAGAAGCCGCCTACTGGTGGGCTGGGGACCACTGGTGGTCCGTGTAAAAATTTTGGTGGTCCGCAGAGAAATGTCACCCTCCAAAGCAATTAATCCAGGCTGCGTGGGAACACAAGGCGGCACCACCCACATGGCTCGCGGGAACACAAGGCTTGTGACGCTTGAATTGCGAACAACATGAGGTAGTGAGGGGAGGGGGAAAGGATGGAGAGGGGAGAACTTGCCCCACGAACCCCACATGCCTGGCCTGGCCACCGGGCTGCTTCTTTCCGCTTCTTTCTTCTTCTGCTTTTGGCTGCACTCAAGGAAAGCAGCCAAAGTCTTTCTTTCTCTCCCCCAAACTCTGCCAGAAATGAGTCTTTGGGACCCTGCAAGGCCTCCTGCTCCAAGAGGCTGAGCCGGCAAAGACTCATTTCTGGCAGAGTTTGGGGGAGAGAGAGAGAAAGACTTCTGCTGCTTCTGCTGCTTTCTTTGCATGAAGCCAAAAGTCTCTGTCTCTCTGTCTCTCTCTCTCCCTCCCTCCTTCCCCCTGAGAATGGAGCTGGAGACAGTATCCTGCAATCCCAAATAAAGAACGATCGATTGGTAGGAAAACGGGGTGGGGGATTTTCCTGCAGACTTTTTTGGGGGGGATTTTCCCAGGGACTTAAAATGATGAGTTTGGTGGTCCCTGAATCCAAAAAGTTGGCGACCCCGTTCTAGTCCAACGCCCTACTCCATCAGGAAAACCTATACCATTCTGGACAAATGGCTGCCCAGTCTCTTCTCGAAAACCTCCAGTTGATGGAGCCCCCACAATTTCTGGAGGGAAGCCGTTCCATTGATTAATTGTTCTCACTCTCAGGAAATAACAGAAGAACAGAGTTGGAAGGGACCCTGGAGGTCTTGTAGTCCACCCCCAAACACACACACACACACACACACACACACACACAGCAAACCCTATACTATTTCCAACAAATGGCTGTCGTTCGTTGGTTGAGTTGTGTTGAGCTTCAGGAATATTTGTTTTGTGTCCCATATCCGTCCAAGGCAGCGTCTGAACTGGAGTTGAAATGCTCACCAATGGCTGACTTTCAAACCAACTTTGTTTCATTTAACGACGCCAAACAGGAAATGCGGATTCGGCAGAGACAAGTCGCCTCTGTGGCGAGAATTTAATCCGCTTTGCATTTGCTCTGTGCTCGAAGTATTTTCATTCCAGTCTGACAAGCAAACCGTTTGGCAAGCAATGCCGATGGAGACGGCAAATTCACTTAACAAACATGTTCCGAACTTAAGACCTGCAATGATTCATGAAGGAACTGTGGCAAGAAAGGTCTTAAAATGAGGCAAAACTCGCCGAACCATTGTACCACTTCGCCACTGAAATTTTGGACCCCATTGTAGTCATAACTGAAGGACTAACTGCACTCACCAATACTGCACCATAAAGATAGATAGATAGATAGATAGATAGATAGATAGATAGAGAGAGAGAGAGAGAGAGAGAGAGAGACAGGCAGACAGAGAGATAGAAAGAAAAAAAGAAAGATAGACAGACAGACAGACAGACAGACACAGATAGATAAATGATATATATATATATAGAGAGAGAGAGATGATAGAGAGATAGATGAGAGAGAGAGATGATAGATATAGATAGGTAGAAAGAAAGAGACAGATAGATAGATAGATAGATAGATAGATAGATAGATAGATAGATAGAAAGATAGGTAGATGAGAGATAGATCGATAGATAGATAGATAGAGAGATAGAAAGATAGGTAGATGATAGATAGATAGATAGATAGATAGATAGATAGATAGATAGATAGATAGGCAGGCAGGCAGGCAGGCAGGCAGGCAGGCAGGCAGGCAGTTAGATAAGCAGACAGATAAAGAAAGTGAAAAAGAGAGAGAGAATGAGTAAAAGATTAATGGAATGATGGATGGGTGGATGGATATACAATATAGATAGAATATAAGATAAACAGACAGATGATAGATGGTAAATATTGAATGGATGGGTGGATGAATGGATAGGTACAATGGAGATATGATAGATGATAGATTGATTAGATTAGAGACATGATCGATAGAGATAGACAGATGATAGAGATAGATAGATAAAGATAGACAGATGATAGATATGATAGAGATAGATATAGACAGATGAGAGAGAGATGAGAGAGATGAGAGAGATAGATAGATGATAGAGATTTTAGATAGATAAATAGAGATACATAGATAGATGATAGAGAGAGGGATGATAGATAGATAGATAGATAAATAGATAGATAGATGATATAGATATATAGATATAGACAGATAGATGATATAAAGAGATAGATAAACAGACAGATAAAGAAAGCAAGAAAGAGAAATAGAGAGAATGAGTAAAAGATTAATGGAATGATGGATGGATGGATTTACAATATAAACAGAATATAAGATAGACAGATGATAGATGGTAAATATTGAATGGCTCGATGGATAGGTACAATAGAGATACAATAGATGATAGATTAGATTACATTAGATTACATTAGATTAGATAGATGGATGGATAGATAGATAGATAGATGATAGATAGATAGATAGATAGATAGATAGATAGATAGATAGATAGATAGAAAAACTCAGTTTATCGGAGCCCAATTGTAAAACAATAAAAGCTTTTACACTTGGAGAGAATTCCATCAAAAGCCTATAAAACTTCCTCCAGTTCTCTCCAAGCTTCAGCTGCTAATTTAGCCAAAATTGCTGCTCTCTGAATCACTTGTGGATTCTTGTTACTCAATTGAAGTTCCATCTCCTGCATTATTGCAAAAAAAAAAAAAAGGAAAAAAAGAGGAAAAAAATTGATTTCTAAGACTAGGAGCAATCAACGTAATCCCTTATATTCTCTCAGAGGAGGTTTTCCAGCAGATGAGGTAGCACAATCGCCATGAAATGTAAAGACACAGGAAAATTGCACCATCTCCCGGGACCTGTTTTTGTTCTCTTGGGGCTCTCCAAGCTTCAAAACACCAAATCTACGCCTGATTTTTTTTTATAAGGAGTCAGCAAATAGATGCCGCTTGTCATATACATACACCATCACACTGCCAACTTCAAAATCCGATACGAAAATCTATGCCAGCAGATAAAACTGAATGCACCAATTATCATATTAAACAAGAAGAAAACCTTCTACGCACAAATTCCACCCGTGCTTTCTACAATTTTGTAAACAACAAACTAAAAGACTCAAGGTCCATCCCACCCCTGATAGGACCTCATGGCAAAGACTGCAATGATGACACCATCAAAGCCAACCTCTTTAACACATTCCTTGTCTCAGTATTTGTAAACAGCAATGGATCATGCCCAGTATTTCCTAGTCGAACCAGACAACTACAATGATCTAATATATATCGATTTTAGAGAAGACTATGTTGAAAAAGCACTATGCAATTTAAAACCATCTCTATCTATTGGACCGGACGGAATATGTGCCTACTTCTTTAAAAAGCTACCCACTGCCATAGCCGAATCTCTAAGCATAATCGCGTTCTTTTATTAAGTCCTCCCAAAAGAGCGCACACCCGCTAAGGCCTTGTTTCTCAAACTTCCCTTCCTTTCTTTTTTCTTCCTTCTTTTCTTTCATTTCCTCCCTTTATTTCCTTCCTTCTTTCCTCTATTTCTTTCTTTCCTTCCTCTATTTTCTTCCCACTTCCTTCCTTCCTTCTTCCTTCCTTCCACCTTCTTCCTTTTCTCCTTCCCTGCCTCCTTTCTTTCTTTTTTCTTTTTCTTTCTTTCTTTCTTTCTTTCTTTCTTTCTTTCTTTCTTTCTTTCTTTCTTTCTTTCTTTCTTTCTTTCTTTCCTTCTTTCTTCCTTCCTTCCTTCCTTTCCTTCTTCCTTCCTTCCACCTTCTTCCTTTTCCCCTTCCCTGCCTCCTTCCTTCCTTCCTTCCTTCCTTCCTTCCTTTCCTTCCTTCCTTCCTTCCGCCCCCTCCCTCCCCTCCCTTCCTTCCTTCCTTCCCTTCTTAAATTTATATGCTGCTCATCTCCCTCAGATGGTGACTGTGGCTGACTCTGCCAAGGGTTTGGCTTGCAGGATTGTTGTGTGGCTCAACCTCACAATTCTCTGACCCTCTGAATCAAGAGGGATGTTCCCAAACCCTTCAGCCAACCCAGGTTTTTATCTCGAAGACTTCTTTGGGCATGCACAGAGTGCGTTTGCGCAGAACCACCTAACCTGAATAAACCTGATCCTTCGCGTTTAGGAAGACAGACTATGGCTGCTCCTCAATTTACAGCCATTCACACTTAGGACCATTTGAACTTACAACAGCACTGGGGGGAAAAAAAGGTGACTTACTCCTGGTCCTCGCACTTACAACTGTCACCGTCCCCACGAAGAGGCGCTCAAAATTCAGGCGATTGGCCAACTGGCACGGACTTAGGAGGGTGGTGGCATCCCACGGTCCTTATTTAGGGCAGGGGAATCAGCCGGATTTTCTTCGTATTGTAGTTGCATCAAAAGGAACAACAAAAACCCTCATCAAATCCGGCGTGACTCACTTCAATGGCCGCATTGCTTAGCAACAGAAGCGTAGCCGTAAGTCGAAGACTGGTTGAATTGTACATCGTCTGTCCAGGGCAAGGGTTTTTGGGGGGGCTCGTCTCCCGCACGCCCCAATTTTCTCCTTCCCCGCCCCCAAAATAGGGACATTTCCCCCCCACTGCACCAGAAGTCGTGAAGAAGGGAACCGCGAAAAAGGCTGCAGGGAGAAATGCAATGGGCGGCTTTGAAGAAAGAAGGCGTGAATTAAAGGCGAGATCCCCCACGGTGGCACGAAAGCTTAATTCCCAAAGTTTTTTGGGACTTTGAAGGCGTGGAGGGCGGGGAGTGAGGCAAAGACCCCCTCCATTGATGTGTAGCTTGTCTTGGCTTTGGGCTGCTGTTTGGGCAAAAGAGATAAAGAGGCTTCTAAAAGAAACGCAGGAAGGAGAAACCAGAAGGCAAAACAAGGAATGCATTCATCATCATCATTATTATTATTATTATTATTATTATTATTATTATTATTATTATTCTCTCACGCTGGCTGCAATGCTCCCCAGGTAAACCGCTGCGGTCTGGGCTGGCTGATCCTACTTTCAGGGCAGGGACTGATGAAACAGAGAATTGGAAGGGACCTTGTAGGTCATCTAGTCCAACCCCCACCCACCCACCCCCCGCCGCCCAAGCAGGAGACCCTACGGTCATTTCCGACAGAGTCCAGTCTCTTCTTGAAAGCTTCCAGGGATGATGAAGCACCCACAAATTCTGAATAATAGAATAACAGAGTTGGAAGGGACCTTGTGGGTCATCTAGTCCAGCCCCCCCTACCCAAGGAGGAGACCCTACACCACTTCTGAGAGATGGCAGTCCAATGTCTTCTTGAAAGCTTCCAGGGATGAAGCTCCCACTATTTCTTCTGTTCCATGGGCTGATGGTTCTCCCTGTCAGAAATTTTTTTCCTTATTTCCAGGTTGAATCTCTCCTTGTTCAGTTTCCATCCATTATTCCAGGTGCTTTAGAAAATAGCTTGACCCTCTTCCTCCTCCTCTCTATGGCAGCCCCTCAAATATTGGAAGATGCTCTCCTGTCTCCCCTGGTCCTTCTCTTCCCTAGACTAGCCAGGCCCAGTTCCTGCAACCGTTCGTCATATGTTTTAGTCTCTAGGCCTTTGATCATCTTAGACAGATTCAGATTAACAGAGTTGGAAGGGATCTTGTAGGTCATCTAGTCCAACCCCCCACCCAAGCAGGAGACCCTACACAATTTCTGATAGATAGGAGTCCAGTCTCTTCTTGAAAGCCTCCAGAGATGAAGCTCCTTCTGAAGGCAACTTCTGTTCCATGGGTTGATGGTTCTCACTGTCAGAAAGTTTCTCCTTATTTCCAGGTTGAATCTCTCCTTGTTCAGTTTCCATCCATTATTCCAGGTGGTTTAGAAAATACCTTGACCCCTTCCTCCTCCCTGGGGCAGCCCCTCAAATATTGGAAGATGCTCTCCTGTCTCCCCTGATCCTTCTCTTCCCTAGACCATTCAGACTGTCCGCTTCACCTTTGATGGGGAGAGGCGAGGGGTCTTTGGCGCTTTAAGAGGGGTGAACTTTATCTCCCAGAATTCCCCAGCCTTCCCTGCAAAGACCTCTTGCAAAGTTTGTTAAAGCTCCTCTTCCTTCAAGCAACCCAGAACTACGGAGAAACTTCCTGACAGTCAGGACAATTAACCGGTGGAACAGCTGGCCACCAGAAGTTGTGAGTGCTTCATCACAGGAGGTTTTTAAGAAGAGACTGCACAGCCACCTGTCTGAAATGGCAGAGGGTCTCCAGCCTGAGCTGGAGGTTGGACTAGAAGACCTCTGAGATTCCTTCCATTATTCTGTTATTCTTCCTGCTCCTCTTCTTCTTTCTTCTTGTTATACTTCAGCGTTTCCTGGCCTTGAAAACTTTAAGGGATGTGAACTTCAGCTTCCAGATTTCCCCAAACTTCCCTGCAAAGAACACTGTAAATTTTTTTGTTGCTTCTTCTTCTTCTTCTTCTTCTTCTTCTTCTTCTTCTTCTTCTTCTTCTTCTTCTTCTTCTTCTTCTTCTTCTTCTTCTTCTTCTTCTTCTTCTTCTTCTTCTTCTTCTTCTTCTTCTTCTTCTTCTTCTTCTTCTTCTTCTTCTTCTTCTTCTTCGCCTTCCCCTCCTCCTCCTCCTCCTCCTTCTTCTCCTTCTTCTCCTCCTCCTCCTTCCCCTTCCCCTTCCCCTCCTCCTCCTCCTCCTCCTTCTTCTTCTTCCTCTTCTTCTCCTTCTTCTTCTTCTCCTCCTCCTCCTTCCCCTTCCCCTTCCCTCCTCCTCCTCCTCCTCCTCCTCCTCCTCCCACTTCTCCTAATCCCCACTCCCTTCTAGCACCGATGATGTTACCTATTTAGGTAATGTGATGTCTGCAAGAAAACCATAGAGAGCTCCAAGGAGACCACAGTCCCCCACTCCTCCTCCTCCCCCCTCCTGCTCCTCACCACAAACCCCACTCCCTTTAAGCACTGATACTATTCCCTAGTTGGGTAATGAAACCTCTGCAAGAAAGCAACCAAACCCCAAGGACCCCACCGTCTTCCTTCTCCTCCTCTTTGCAAACCCCACTCCCTTCTAGCACTGAAGATGTTACCTAGTTGGGTCATGAGAGGTCAGCAAGAAAACCACCAAACTCCCAGAACACCAAGGACTCCCCAGTTCTCTTCCTCTTCCTCCTCCTCCTCCTGCTTCTCCTCTTCCTCCTCCTCCTTTCTTCCTCTTTCCCCCTTCTCCCTTCCTCCATTTTGTTCTCCTTCTCCTGTCACCTTCCTCCATCCTCCTTCTTCATCTTCCTCCTCCTCCTCCTCCTCCTCCTCCTCCACTTCTCCTAATCCCCACTCCCTTCTAGCACTGATGATGTTACCTAGTTGGGTCATGAGAGGTCAGCAAGAAAACCACCAAACTCCCAGAACACCAAGGACTCCCCAGTTCAACCCTGAGGCACCAGTACTCTCCTTTATCCAGGTGACGGGCGTTTAAATGGACAGCTTGGCCTCTGGATCACAGCATCCAGAAACATGCTCTGTACGGTTGCGTCCCATTTTTCAACACCCGCAGGGTCAGCACTTTGAGGTTTCTTTCCGTAGGTGGCCTGAGACAGGAGACCCCGACGTGCAAGATCCGTTTTAAGCTTCCGTTCAAATAGCTCATTAAATTCGAATACGGGGAAGGAATTTTAACACCCTCCAAATAAGCACGGCAAGGCCTCTCGGGGAGCCCGGGGGCTTTGCAAGCGCGAGAAGGCAGATATAGTTGCAATGGAGTTGCCTATTAGATATTTATGTCCTGTTTCCCCCGATACAAAAGGGATTGCAGCTTACAACTCCAAAGGTTTGGTTGGACAGCTTGATCTCAATACCGCCTGGAATATCCTTTTTCTATCTTCTGATTTCCTTCCTAATGACGGCTCAGCTGGTCCTCCTAATAAAGAATCCACGTTTTTTTTTTAGCTTGATGTCCTTATCCTGTGGCATTTTCTGTAGCTCTTTTTCAAGTCTTTTACGCTCATCCTCTAGGGCCTTAGCGGCTAGCCTTTTCACAGTATTCCTTTTCCTTGTATAGTCTATTATCAAGCCTCTAACATATGCCTTCGTTGTATCCCATACGTTCTGAATTGACGTATCTTCTTTTTTGTTTTCTCTAAAGAAAAAGGCCAATTCTTTCTCCATCCACAGTGTGAAGTCTTTTTCCTTTAAAAGAGCATTATTTAACGTCCATCTAGATCTTCTTTTTTGTCCTTTCCATTTAATTGTCATTGGATTGTGATCTGCCCAAGTACTTGTTTCAATATTTATTTCTTGAATGTTAGGTATTAATTCTGCTGACATCCATATTGTATCTATTCTGGACCATGATAAGTGTCTATTTGAATAGAAGGTGTATTGTTTAGTTTTAGCATTTCTTTATCTCCATGTATCTTTTAAGTTTACTTCATCTACCATTTTAAAAAAAGATTTAGGGAGAGTCTTTCTGTTTTGGTTTATTGTTTTCTATGCTGTATAGTCCAGTTTGTTGTCTACAATTCCATTAAAATCTCCCATCATAACTATATTAGCATAGTCCAATTCAATTATTTTCATATGTAGTTTTTTTGTAGAATTCTTCTTGTTTGTCATTCGGAGCATATATTGCAATCAGGAGTGTTTTCATATTATTGTCCATTATTTCCACCATTAGTATTCTTCCATCATCATCGGTATAGATCAATTTTGCTGGGGGGGTCTCTTTAATATATAAAACCAGGCTTCAAATTTTGGATCTGGGCAATCTTGAAACCACGATGGCGAACCTATGGCCACGCATGCCACAGGTGGCACACAGAGCCATTTGTGTGGGTACGTGAGTCCCAGCCAAACTTACCTGCACTGCACATGCGCGCACCTCCCAGCTGATTCTCGGCCTGTTTGAGGCCATTTTCGCCCTCCCAGAGGCTCGAGGGAAGCCTCAGCAGCCTGAAAAATGGCGCTTCTGGAAATACCGGAAGTGCCGAAACAGGCCCATTTTTCAGCCTCCAAAGGCTGCAGAGGCCCTCCGGATGCTGAAAACAGGCACTTCCAGTATTTCCAGAAGGCCCATTTTTTGGCCTCCTGAAGCTACAGAGGCTTTCCTCAAGCCTTCAAGGAGGGCAAAAATGGTCTCAAACAGGCCAAAAATCAGCTGGGAGGTGCACGCATGCACATGCAGGTAAGTGGGTGCGGGGGTTGTTGTGCACACATGCGCAGAAGGGACAGGGTGCATTGCTTTCTGGGTGCTGGCATGCAAATGTGTGTGTGCGAACGTGCGAGCAATTTTCAGCGCAGGAGCCCCAAAAGGTTAGCCACCACTGCTCTATAGCCTCGTTTTGAGGGTAGGAGTTGAAAGAGTTTCTGTCCGGGATGTAAGAGGTGTATAGATATTTTCACAGTCCTCTTTTGGACTCCTGCAGGATATAGGTCCTCCATGGAAAGCAAGTTGGTAGAAATTGTTTTTTTCTACAGTCCCCTGTATTTTGAAGGAAGACGCTCCTGCGTTTTTCTAAACTCTCTAACACTTTGTGAACCAATAAAACAGGGGTTAATCATTCTATCCACCCAAGACCGCCGGTGTGCAGGAACGAAGAAACTCAGCCTTTTCCCAGCCCAAAAAAGAGAGCGAGAGAGAGAGAGAGAAAAGAAAGCTTCCAAACAAGGAAGCGTCAGAAACAACCCCAAAACCTCTGAATTTTGGTTTCTCTCAGAGGTGAACCACAAATCAATGTGTTTCACTAGGGTTAAGAAAAGGCCAATTCCCACCAGCCGACTTTCCATCGCAATAGGAAAAATTATTTCGTTTTTCAGATAAATATGGGCATCTCCATTTGTTGGGAAGCCAATGAACCCGTGACAATTTACACTTCTCTAAATATTGTTTTTCCTGAGCTCTCTTATGAAAAGGAGTCTGTGCTACATGGGCAGGGATCCTCATAAATCACCTTAAAAACAGAACTACCTTAGGGAAAAAAACTGGTTTCCAAAGGTTGGGCACAGGGGAAAAATAGAAGCCAAAAAAAAATTGCATATATTGGAGGGGATCTATGGGAACTGTGAGGCAGAAACGTTCGATGTTTTCTGTTTTTCATTGGCACTGGTCCAGAAACGTAAAATCAAAGGCTGTGTGAACCAGCAGGGTCCTTAGAGGTCATAATAATAATAATGTGAATAAGATATATAATTATAAATAAGATTAAATAAGATATATAAATATAAATAGGATTATGTTCTTAGAAATAAAAATTTATATATTTATATATAAAAAGAAATAAGAGCATCAACTTTTCTTTTCTTTTTTTTTGCATTCGGCATGCAATAAACTGTTGGAATCAAATTTACCAATATTTCCCTCTAAATTTATTTGCCTCCTCTCAGGAATTCTGGGGTCCAGGTTTTACAATCAACTCCCTTCTCTTTCTTGTCTATGAAGATGCTCCTTCCTCCAGGTTGTGGTTGTTTCAAAAGTGCTTTGTTTTCTTCTTCTAAGATTCAACTGGACTTTCTGGGTTTTTCTTTGAAGTTGTTTCGCTTCTCATCCCAGAAGCTTCTTCAGCTCTGACTGGATGGTGAAGAAGGGAAGGATTGATACTCCTTGCAGACAGCCGGTCATTTGCATCCTTTCTAGAGAGCCGTTGAGGCAGCTTGGAGGTTCGTCTGTGTCCTCCTTTGTCCCAAAGGTGCTTTTTTCAAGAGGCAACTGGACTTTCTGTTGTTGTTTTTTTCTTTGAAGACATTTTGCTTCTCATCCAAGAAGCTTTTGCAGGTCTGGATGGATTGGTGAGGAATGGAAGGATTTATACAGCGGTGGGATTCACATTTTTTTTAACTACTGGTTCTGTGGGCGTGGCTTGGTGGGCGTGGCAGGGGAGGGATACTGTAAAATCTCCAGTCAGAGGTGGGATTTGCCGGTTCTCCGAACTACTCAAAATTTTCGCTACTGGTTCTCCAGAACTGGTCAGAACCGGCTGAATGCCACCACTGGATTTATACTCCTGGCCAGACCGCTGGTCATTTGTATCCTTTTAGAGAGCTGTTGAGGCCACTTGGAGGTTTATCTGTGTCCTCAAGGTCACCTGACTTTTTTTTTCTTTTCTTTTCCTTTTTTAAATATAATTTTTTATTCAGTAAACATTCAAAACAATTGAACACAGTGCAACTTTCTTAGCCATCATTTTGGCCATACAAGCTATAGCATAAAAATACATATAACAGCTAATTTTCCCTTTTTCCTTATGTTGTTGATATAATGCTAGCTACATATTCAATTTGCACTGATATACATTTATATACATATTTACAGCCTGACTTCTTATCCATTTCTTTTTTCTCTTTATGGTCTTTATATTCATATATTCATATAATCTTTGTTCATTATGTTTCATTTTCTTTAAATTACAAAGCTTTTACTTTCATTCCTATAAAATGTCAACAATTTCTTTCTTTTTTTCCTCACCTTCAACCGTTGATACATTTTACTCCAGACTTTATCATATTCTGTCTCACCCTTATTCTTAATTTCTAGAGTTAGTCTGTGCGTCTCTGCCCAGACTAATATTTTCTTAATTATTTTGCTTTCTATAAGGGTGTCTTCATTCTTCCAGTTTGGGGCATACACCAATCTCACAACCGTCATTATATGTCACATTAAATATATTGTTCCTTTACTATATTTCTCATCAATAATTCCCAGTAGGACATTTCTGGTCTAAACTCTACTTTTTAGCTAACCATCTCTTCTATCCATACCTTTATTTTCTACCAGTACTTTTTTGCTTTTACACATTTCCAACCCATGTGATAATAGGTCCCTATCTCCATGTTACATTCCTGGCTTTTGTCTTTCAAATGCAGAGTGTCATCACTTGAGACTTTCAAGAAGAGATTGGACTGTCAGAAATGGTGTAGGGCCTCCCTCTTGGGCGGGGGGTTGGACTAGATGACCTATAAGGTCCCTTCCAACACTGATTATCTGTTATCTGTTATCATAGGGACTGCTGACTCTAGTTCTGATGGGTTTGTTCTCCTGTATCAGTGGTTGCCAACTGGTGGGCCGGGGAACACTGGTGGTCCGTGAGAAAATTTTGGTGGTCCGCAGAGAAATTTACCCCCCTCCCCAAAGCATTTAATCCAGGCTGCGCCACCCACATGGCTCACCCACCCACTGGCCCCCACCCTTCAGCCAAGCACAAACCTTACCTTGAGTAGAGCCACGCGAGTTGGAACCGGAAGGTAAGACCAACGGCAGGGGAGGGAAATCCGCCCCGGGGTGGCTTGCTGACATTGGTGGGAAAGTCGGTCCCATATTCCAGAGCTTCAGGAGTCACAGGACTGGCCCCTTTGGTCACCCCGGAGTAGCTGCTCCTCCACCGGGTGCACCAGCCTGCCATGGACTGGAGGAGCAGCTACTCCAGGATGACCAAAGGGGCCAGTCCTGTGACTCCTGAAGCTCTGGAATATGGGACCACTTTCCCACCAACATCAACAAGCCACCATCGGTCAAAATTCATACTAGTGGTCCGTGGGATTTGAAAGTATGAGTTTGGTGGTCCCTGAGGTTCAAAAGGTTGCTGACCCCTGTCCTATATAGGACCCCTGTCCTATATTGTGGCATTTGTGAAGTGGCTCTTTTGAGTTTCCCCGATGTGCAGATCTGCACTGCATTCTACATTCAGCGTTGTCCGTTGTTGCATTCTCTTTCTTGTCTTTCCAGCAATTTCTCTCTCTCTCTCTCTCTCTCTCTCTCTCTCTCTCTTTTAAAATCCCACCTTCCCTCTCTCCTCTTTGCATTCTTCTCTTTCCCTACATTTGGTCCAGCTGCAGTCAAATACGTTGCCTTGTTTAGACAACCCGGCCGAAACTCTCGGGTTAACCAAGCGTAATCAGATCCCATGCTTGAATAACGCCGCAATATAGCTTGAAGGTTCAACACCACTCTCTGCGGGATGCTAGCAGGGTGCACCACAAACGATCCTTCCCTGATTTTAGCTTAACCTGACATTTTCGGTGGACTCATCTATTGCATTCAACGTCTTGAGAAAATATTGGGAAGAAAAGAGGAAGGGAGCTGTGAGCAGTACGAAAATATTTACTAAAGGAGTCGATCCCTCTTGGGGAGAAGGGGAATCTTTGACTGACGATTGCAACTCAGCCCCGGAATTTCTGTGGCTGAGCAACCCGGTTGCTAACTGGCTTTTGCCCCGTTTTTCGACCTTTCTTGCCACTGTTGTTAAGTGAATCACCACCATTGTTAAGTGAGTCACGCGGTTCTTAAGTGAATCCTCCTCTTCCTCCTTCTCCTCTTCCTCCTCCTCCTCCTCTTCCTTCCTTCCCTTTCTTCTTCTTCTTCTTCTTCTTCTTCTTCTTCTTCTTTCTTCTTCTTCTCCTCTTCTCCTCCTCTTCTCCTTCTCCTCCTCCTCCTCCTCCTCCTCCCCTTCTTCTTCTTCTTCTTCTCCTCCTCCTCTCTTCTTCTTCTCCTCCTCCTCCTCCTCCTCCTCTTCCTCCTCCCCCCTTCTTCTTCTTCTTCTTCTTCTCCTCCTTCTCTTCTTCTTCTTCTTCTTCTTCTTCTTCTTCTTCTTCTTTCTTCTTCTTCTTCCTCCTCCTCCTCCTCTTCCTCCTCCTCCTTCTTCCTTCCTTCTTCTTGTTCCTCCTCCTCCTCCTGCTCCTTCTTCTGCTCCTTCTTCTTCCCCTCCCCTTCCCCTTTCCCCTCCCCTTTCCTCCTTCTCCTTCTCCCTTCCTCAATCCTCCTCCTTCTTCCTCCTTCCCTCCTCCTCCTTCCCTCCTCCCATCTTCCACTTTTCCTCCTCCTCCCTCCTTCCTCCTTCTCATGCCCTCAGCCTCAGTTCAAATTCCCACTAGGCCCTTCCATCCTTGAGGATGCCCAACTGCAAAAGACAACCGTAACGCAAGCCAACCCAAACCCTTTTCTGGGACAACATTAAAACTGACCTCTCTGGTCCACAGAGGGGCTTTGCCACCAGTGAAACCGCTAGAAAATAAACCCACCCCAAGTCCAAAAGGCCTTGTGCAAAGAACCATCCAGACACCATAACCACAATTCCTGCGGGTGGCAGATAGTTGAAAGCTTTCTTTCAATAACAGGCAAGAGATATGCAAGCGGTTTCTTTCAATAACACTCAGCAGCTCCAGAAGTGAAGTCCGCCACATAAATCTCAAAGCCGAGAGGTCAACGGTCCCATTTAAAAGAAAAAAATAAAGACTCTGCAAACCTCATCTCCTCAAAGAGACATCCAAACGTATCTGGGGCTTTGTCCATGCAGCCAACAGAAAGGTCCATTTAGCAGAACTCTTTATTTTATTATTTATTTGTCAAGCAAGTATTAGATAACAAGTATAAGTATAAACTATAACTATAATGGCGTCTAGGAAATGGTAAGCAGGCGATCTGAATATGGAGTAGAGATTGATCGGCCAACATATCTCAACCTGACCAAATTTGAGACATGGTAGCCGTCTTCCAATATCTGTGGGAGGGCTGCCCCAAGGAAGAAGGCGTCCACCTATTTTCCAAGGCCCCTGAAGGCAGGACCAGAAGGCACCAGAAGCAACTAATCCAGGACAGAAGCAACACGCAACCCAGGAGAAACGTCCTAACAGGGAGGACAATTAATCAATGGATTGACTTGTCTCCAGAAGTTATGGGTGCTGCATCATTGGAGGTCTTCAAGAAGACAGCCATTTGTCCACTACGGTGTAGGATTTTCTTCTTGACCAGGGGGTTGGACTAGAAGTCCTCTACGGTCCCTTCCAACTCTGCTCTTCCGTATTCTGTGAAGGTTCAGAAGAAAGGAACAAGGGCAGACAGGATAGCAGTCTTCCAATATTTGAGGGGCTGCCCCAAAGGAGAGGGAGTCAAGCTATTCTCCAAAGCCCCAGAGGGCAGGACAAGAAGCAACGGGTGGAAACTCATCAAGGAGAGAAGCAACTTAGAACTAAGGAGGAATTTCCTGACAGTCAGAACAATTAATCAGTGGAACGACTTGCCACTAGAAGTTGTGGGTGCTTCAACCCTGGAGGCCTTCAAGGAGAGATTAGACAGCCACTTGTCGTCTATGGTATAGGATTTTTTGCTTGAGCAGGGGGTTAGACTAGAAGACCTCTGAGTGCCCCTCCATTATTCTGTTGTTTGCCGAACTAAATGAATAAACCACCATTGCACTCACTCCAAAGGAGCTGGAGTTTGTATTCATTTTGGGATAAATCTTCGATACTCAAGGACTGGCTGAGAAACAGAAGTTTTGGGCTCCATTGTGATCGTAAGTCGAGGACTACCAGTGCCTTAAAAGTTCATTGAGTCAGTCACCTCCGGGAAGAGATACCTCTATCAGGGTCCTGGGTGTACTGAGACAGAGCCATGTTAAAGATTTTATTTATTTATTTATTAGATTTACATTAACGTCTTGCATTGAGATCAACGGAAGATTGAGATCAACGAAAGATCCACAGAAGATGAGTTTATATTCTGCTTTTTAAATTTCCTGGAGGCCACCCTAGAGAACAACCTGATGGGCAGGCTATTTCCACGTGGCCTGATAGACTTACTCTTGAGTAACCACGTGCAGGGTTGCACTGCCAGCCTTCCGAAATCGTGGATTGGCCTTTTTCCCCTGTTTTCCAAATTAGTGCCCCTCTCATCTGTCTTTTGCACATGATCAATAGACGTCGTTAGCATTTAAAGTTCCATGTTGCAGTTGTGGTTTTATTGGATTTCTTTTTTTAATTGGAGATAGTTGCTTCCTTCTTTCTTCCTCCCTTAGTGGGCTGAGTGCAACCGGAAAATAGAGAGTCGCACCGGGAATATATCCACAAATAAATGCTGCTCTAACCACTAATGAAATGTTGGGAGGGAGGGAGGGAGGGAGGGAGGGAGGGAAGGAAGGAAGGAAGGAAGGAAGGAAGGAAGGAAGGAAGGAAGGAAGGGGGGAAGGAAGGAAGGAAGGGAAGGAGGGAGGGAGGGAAAGAAGGAAGGAAGGAGGAAGGGAAAGAAAAGAGGGAAGGAAGGAAAAATGAAGGAAAGGGGAAGGAATTAAGGAAGGAAGAGGAGGGAGGGAGGGAGGGGAGGAAGGAGAAAAGGAAGGAAAAGGGAAGGAAGAGGGAAGGAAGGAAGGAAAGGAGAGGGAGCGAAGGAAGAGGGAGGGAGGGTGGGAAGGAAGGAAAAAGGAAGGGGAAGGAATTAAGGAAGAGGGCAGGAAGGAAGGGGAAGGAGGGGAGGGAGGGAAGGAAAAAGGAAGGAAAGGGGAAGGAAGAGGGAAGGAAGGAGGGAAAGGGAGGGAGGGAAGGAAGATGGAGGGAGGTGGGAAGGAAGGAAAAAATGAAGGGGAGGAATTAAGGAAGAGGCAGGAAGGAAGGGGGAAGGAGGGAGGGAGGGATGGAAGGAAAAAAAGGAAGGAAGGGGAAGGAAGGAAGGAAGGAAGGAAGGAAGGAAGGAAGGAAGGAAGGAAGGAAGGAAGGAAGGAAGGAAGGAAGGAAGGAAGGAAGGAAGGAAAAGGGAGATGAAGAAAGGACCTGGGAGGGAGGGAGGGAGGGAGGGAGGGAAGGAGGATTCCTGCTAGAGGATTCCTGCCCTGGACCCGGGGTTGGATTGGACGACCTCCAGGACCCCCCTAATTCTCTCTCAAGCCGCTAACGGCTCCTGGGATTGTGGCTTTTCCCATCCCAGGAGGTCTTTGCTTCTCCACTCCAATAGTTTCAGGCTTTGTGTGGACTTTCAAAAGTCTAGAAAATAATCAGGAGATTACAAATCCTCCCTAGGTCAAAGGCCACAGGTTCAAAAGAGCATCAACCCTACAAGAAGGACCAGGAAGAACCTCATCCCAGGCCTTCAAGGTCAAGGTCGACCTGTAAAACATCCCTATGTCTGTTTTTGAGTTGCCATAAGTAAGGGTGGGAGGGACTCTGAAGGAGCAGTACAGCGGCTTAAAACCAGAAGCACATTCCACGCTTATCTTACAAAGATTGTAGCTAGGCTACCGGATCTCCCGACCACGAAAATTACTGAGAGTTTTGCAGCGATAATGCAGCGCCAGAAAAAATAAACACGGATGGCTGATGCTTCATTTAACATCTTTATAAACATAAGTAGGTTTTACAAAGTAGGTTGTAGATTTCTCCGACATGGAGCAGACTCAAACAGAAACGTGTTGCAAGTTCAGAGCAGCAGCTCCAGTCTTCAGCAAGCAAGCAAGTTAGTTTCATCTTCAACAGACAGACCCAGAGCTCAACATAGCTGCAGAGTTGCAGAGCTTAACCTAGCTGCCACACCTAAGCTACTTCTAGTTTCAGTTTCCAGCCTAGGCTATTTCTAGTTTCAGTTTCCAAACTGTCCTCATTGGCCGATTAGGTTGCTGCTATGCCTATTCATTGGCTGACCTTGTTACCAAGCTCTATTCCTGAATATACTCTGAACAAAAATTCTTTATTGGAGAACGCGATTGATGACACCCAGCCGTGCTTCATTGGAAAATCTGATTTATAACACGGGGAAACACAGGTGACTGTGAATTATATATGCCAGAGTTGGCTTCATTTAGGGTAATGCCAACCTGTTGCTGCCAATAAAACTTTTGAATTATTTTTTTTTAAGTTTGGCTCGAGGCTCATGATTTCATTAGGGCGTTCGCCGGAACCCTGACAGTCAACCCAGGTGCCTGATTTCCCCACCGCAGAGGTCGGATGGTATCGAAAGCACCCGAGAAGTCAAGGGACTTAGATCCTAATGCAAACTCCTTAGAACATAGAGTTGGAAGGGACCTTGTCGGTCATCTAGTCCAACCCCCCCGCTCCAACAAGAAAACCCTACAACCAAATGGTTGCCTAATCTTTTCTTTAAAAACCACTGGTGACGGAGCACCCACAACTTCTGGGGCAAGTCGTTCCACTGTGAGGAAAGTTCTCCTTCGTTCTAGGTTGCTTCTCTCTTTGATCAGTTTCTACCCGTTGTTCCTTACGCGGCCTTCGGGTGCTTTGGAGAAGAGCTGGACCGCCTCTTCTTTGGGGCAGCCCCTCAAATATTGGAAGTAGGGGAGGGGTTCGGAAATCCCAGCAACTGGTTGGCTGCCTGGTTGCTGGGTGGGCGTGGCCAGGGTGGGCGTGGCCTACCAGAACTTTCAGGTGGGCTGTTTTTCACCTTCCCCAGAGTCCAGACCTTCGCTTGGGCCTCTGGGAGGGTGAAAATGGACTCCCCCGGGGTCTGGAGGCCCTCAGGAAGCTGGAAACAGGTGCATTTCCGGACTTCCGGGACTTGCAGAAGGCCTGTTTTTCCCCCTGCCAAGGCCTCCACGCAAGGCCTGTACTTACCTGCATCCAAAATGGGCCCCGTGGAGATTCCTGGGAGGGGTGGAGCGGTGTGGGCAGGGACAGCTGGTCAGTTCAACTACCAGCTCAGTGAACCAGATATAAATTTAACATCTGGTTCACCTGAACCAGTCCAAACCGGCTGAATCCCATCCTTCATTGGAAGACTGCTATCATGTCACCCCTAGTTCTTTTCTCCTGAACCTTTACAGCAGGGGCCTCCAAACTTGACAGCTTTAAGACTTGTGGACTTCATCTCCCAGAATTCCTCCTCCAGTCCATGTTAGATCAGGGATTCTGGGAGTTGAAGTCCACAAGTCTTAAACTTGACGAGTTGGAAGACCGTTGTGATGGAGGATGGATGGATGGATGGACGGATGGATGGATAAAGATGGATAGATGGATGGATAGATGGATGGATGAGATGATAGATAGATAGATAGATAGATAGATAGATAGATAGATAGATGATAAAATCCAGGGGTCCTCAAACTTGATAGCTTTAATAGATGATGGATGGATGGATGGATGGATGGACGGATGGATGGATAAAGATGGATAGATGGATGGATGAGGAGATGATAGATAGATAGATAGATAGATAGATAGATAGATAGATAGATAGATAGATAGATAGATGATGATGATGGATGGATAGATAGATAGATAGATAGATAGATAGATAGATAGATAGATAGATAGATAGATAGATAGATAGATGATAGATAGATAGATGGATAGATAGATGTATATAGATATAGATAGATGGATGGATGGATAGATAGATGTAGATAGATAGATGGATAGATAGATGTATATAGATAGATGGATGGATGGATGGATGGATAGATAGATAGATAGATAGATAGATAGATAGATAGATAGATAGATAGATGATAGATAGATAGATAGATAGATAGATAGATATAGATAGATAGATGGATGGATAGATAGATAGATAGATAGATAGATAGATAGATAGATAGATAGATAGATGATAGAATCCAGGGGTCTTCAAACTTGACAGTTTTAAGATTTCCTCCTCCAGTCATGTTAGCTCAGGAATTCTGGGTGTTGAAGTCCACAAGTCTTAAACTTGCCAAATTTGAAGACCCTTGTGATAGAAGATGGATGGATAGATAGATAGATATCCATGTATTCATAACTATGTTTTTACTTATACCTATTATCTTGTAAGCAATTGACAAATATAAATAAATAAATAAATGGGTGGATGGATGGATGGATGGATGGATGGGAAGATGATAGACAGACAGACAGACAGATGATAGATCAGAGATCTTCAAACTTGACAGCTTGAAGACTTGTTGACTTTATCTCCCAGAACTCCTCCACCAGTCCATGTAAGCTCAGGAATTCTGGGAGCTGAAGTCCACAAGTCTTAAACTTGCCAAGTTGGAAGACCCTTGCTTTGCAGAATACAGAATAGCAGAGTTGGAAGGGACCCTGGAGGTCATCTAGTCCAACCCCCTGCTCAAGCAGGAAACCCTACACCATTCCAGACAAACGGCTGTCCAGTCTCTTCTTAAAAACTTCCAGCGATGGAGCAACACCCACGACTTCTGGTGACAAGCCGTTCCCCCCGGTTAATTGCTCTCACCCTTAGGAAATTTATCTTTAGTTCTCCTTTTCTCCTTGATTAGTTTCCATCCATTGCTTCGCATCTCCCTTAACCATGACTTTCTCTTCGCGCTGCAATAATTGAGCATGTTAATTTTAAACTACTTGGGGAGGCCCTCTTGCTGAAACCTAGAATATAAAAACACATTAAAAATGAATAAATATAAAAGAGGCCGCGGGGACTCGGTTTGCAAAATGCCAGGAGGGGGTAATGAAGTCATGCAGAGCAGAGCCCTGGTCTCCATTAAATGAGACGAAGAGAAGTTGTAGAAGCGTTTTCGAAAGATGACATTCTTCCCGCGGAGAAATCCTTCCAGACCCCCCAAAAATCTCTGGCCGGCGTTCGAGAAAGAAAAATAAAATAAACCAAGTCGTAAAATCATGTAGCTAAGCAGTTGCCTTAAATTCTCGAGGCGGCTTTAAAATGTTTGGGAAATGAGGGCAGCTTTTTAAGCAAATGGATTTTTAAACATCCAATGTTAATCATTCAGGCATAAAAAGGGATTAAGGAGGAAGGACCAGATTTGAGCTGGGTTTGATAGGTGCCTCCAGATGAGTAAAGAAGCAAACAGCCAAGGTGTGGCTGCGATCGGCCTGAGATGTTTTCCTGGTCGTAAAGAACAGAAGATTATGGTGGAACAAGCAAAAAGTATCTCCTAAAGTAGTGGTTGCCAGCCGGTGGGCCGGCGACCACTGGTGGTCTGCGAGAAAATGTTGGTGGTCCACAGAGAAATGTCGCCCCCAAAGCAATTAATCCACGCTGTGCGGGAAAACAAGGCTGCGTCACCCACATCACCCGTAGGAACGCAAGGATTGGGTCGCTTGCATTGCGGACAACACGACGTAGTGAGGGGAGGGGGAAAGGGTGGAGAGGGGAGAACTTGCCCCACTCGCCCCATGTGTCTGGCCTGGCCACCGGGCTGCTTCTTTCTGCTTCTTCCTTCTTCTGCTTTTGGCTGCACACAAGGAAAGCAGCCAAAGTCTTTCTTTCTCTCCCCCAAACTCCGCCTGAAATGAGTCTTTGGGACCCTGCAAGGCCTCCTGCTCCAAGAGGCTGCGCCAGCAAAGACTCATTTCTGGCAGAGTTTGGGGGAGAGAAAGAAAGACTTCTGCTGCTTCTGCTGTTTTCCTTGCATGAAGCCAAAAGTCTCTCTCTCTCCCAGAACAGAGCTGGAGATGTTATCCTGCAATCCCAAATAAAGAACGATCGATCGGTAGGAAAACGGGGTGGGGGATTTTCCTGCAGACTTTTTTTGGGGGGGGATTTTCCCAGGGTCTCTGGTCCATGGGATTTAAAATGATGAGTTTGGTGGTCCCTGAGGTCCAAAAGGTTGGCGATCCCAGTTCTAAAGATGTCAGCATCCAGGAGCTGCAGAAGTCAACGGTCATGCGTGAAAACTTGGTTCTGCAGACAGATTTCCCTGCGTGAGGAAGGCCTTCCTTGGTGAATTGCCTCTGATGGGACTTCCACCTATCAATCAGGTCTTTGATGGGTCACTCCTCCATGTCAGTCATATCATTTTAAAGACATTGAACTTGATGGCTATCACCCTTAGAGGCATAGAATGAAATAACCATAGGATCATATACTGTAGTAGAACAAGGGTCTTCAATCTTGGCAACTTGAAGACTTGTGGACTTCAACTCCCAGAATTCCTGAGCTAACATGACTGGAGGAGGAATTCTGGGAGTTGAAGTCCACAAGTCTTCAAGCTGTCAAGTTTGAAGAGCCCTCCTATAGAATCATAAAGTCATAGAATCATAGGAATATAGAGACATGGAAGAGTCATAGAATCATAGAGTCACAGAATCATAGTGTCATAGAATCTTAGAGCCACAAAATTATGCAATCATAGAATCACAGTCATAGAATCATAAGATCACAGAGTCATAGAATTGTAGAGTCACCAAATCATAGAGTCACAGGGTCACAGAAGCATAGCCATAGAATTATAGGATCATAGAATCACAGAGTAATAGGATCATAGTCACAGGATCATAGAATCAGTCACAGAATTATAGAATCATAGAGTCATAGAATCATACACAGAATCAGAATAATAGCGCCACAGAATCATAGTCACAGAATCAGTCAGAATCATAGAGTCACGGAATAATAGTCATAGAATCATGGAATCATAGCATCATAGAGTCATAGTCATAGAATAATAGTCATAGGATCATAGGGTCATAGAATCATAGAGAATCGGAATCATAGAGCCACATAATCATAGAGTCATATAGCCACCATAGACTGGTGGGTTGTAATCTGAATTCCCAGGAGGGAGGGAGGGATTGAATTCCAAAGGACCAAGAGGCAACAAAGTTTAGACAATTGGTTTGGGAGGAAGAGAATTAAGAAGGCTCTTCTTAGAATAATAGAATAAAAACAGAATACCAAAGTTGGGTGGGGGGACCTCAGAGGTCTTCTAGTCCAACCCCTTACTCAAAAGGGGGAGCCTATACCATTCCAGACAAATGGCTGTCCAATCATTGCTTGAAGATGGAGCACCCACAACTCTAGGTAGCAAGCCAGAAAGAAAGGTGCATAACGAGGAATAACTACCACCAAGAGTGTTGTTGTCCATCTCCGACAGAAATGTCAGAGTGTTTGTGACTCCTATTGTGAAACAACCCAGGAGCAAAACACAGGACACAGAGGCTTTGTCATTTAACAGTGATTTATATACAAGACTGCTATATACATACATACATGTGTTAGGCAAATACCAGGCAAGCAATCGATCTTCAACTCTACACGGAGAACTACAATGGAGATAGGACATGAGGAGAGAGAGAGATAATACCTCTCAAGGCCTCCCTTATATAGACAGCTTCTTAAAGTGGCAATAACCCTGCTGACCCAACCTCGGTCTTAAAGCGGCAATAACCCTCCTGACTCATCCTCATGGCATCAGCCTCCTTACAGCAGCTGGTCAGCTATTAAATCTTCAATACCTGGACAAGAACGATCGGTTCCCAACACCCTTCAAAGAGAGTAGCTGAGAAAGTCTACAAAAACAGTCTGTTTTCAGTGTGTGTGTGGGAGAGGGGATACAAATTACGAAGCAGATTTGGGAACAGTATTGTAGTCACAATATATACCAATTAGGCCAGTCACTCTTAAAGTGTGGTCCCAGGACCCTGAGATTTCCCCAAATCCTCCTCTGGACCAACATAATTTGCCAGCCTTATGCTGAAAAGACAATAATAACACAGCATTAAAATCCCATCAACCATCGTGAGATGAGACAGCAGCAGCAAATGCATCGACTTCAATTTTTAATGCGGTAAAATATTGCCATAAACATAACTCCTACCAACAAAAGCTCTTTTTTGGGGGGGGGGGCGTCTTCTGGGATTTTTAAAAGGGGGACGGGGCCCTGAGAGAAAGAAGTTTAAGAAACATTGGCTCAGCTATCTCCGACACTCTCTCTTTAAGACAATGAGATGGATAGACGGATCGGTAAAGCGGCCGCCACATTTTCCAGACTTACAAAGAGAGTAATGGTTTAATAAGAAGCTGACGGAACATAACAAAGGTTCAGGTCTGTAAAAGCCTGTGTCTTGAGCACGCTCTTGTACTACAGCGAGTCTTGGACCCTTTACGCCCGGCGGGAGAGAAAGTTGAAACACTTTTCATATGCGCTGTCTCCGATGTATTCCTGGCATCACCTGGCACAGTGGTGACTAACCTTTTGGGGCTCCTGTGCCAAAAATTGTGCACACGCTTATGCATGCACACTTGCGTGCCAGCACCCAGAAGGCAATGTGCATGCCACTCTTCCAAGCCCCCTGCGCAGGCAATCCCCTGCCTCCTTACCTGCGCCTCCCAGCTGATTTTCGGCGGGTTTGGGGCCTTTTTCAGCCTCCCAGAGGCTTGAGGAAGGCTTCTGCAGGCTTTGCAGGCCGAAAACTAGGCCCGTTTCATCTCTTCCGGTATTTCCGGTATTTCAGGCTGCAGAGGCTTTCCTCAAGCCTCTGGAAGGCCGAAAAAGGCCTCAAACTCGCCGAAAATCAGCTGGGAGGCACGCGCATGTGGAGTGAGGTAAGTTTGCCTGCAGCTCGTGTGCTGGCACAAATGGCTTTGGTGTGTCATCTGTGGCACGCATGCCACAGGTTCACACCTTCATGGACCTAGCATGACAAAGTCCCAAAGAACGCAGTCTTGGAACATGCTGGAATTTCTAGTGTGTATGTACTATTGAAACAGTGACAACACATGTTGTGAGGATGGCTGATGGGCAGATTCCGAAAGACCTCCTGTATGGAGAATTAGCGCGGAGTAAATGCCTGAGAGGGAGACCCCAGCTGCAATATAAGGACATCTGCAAGAGGGATCTAAAGGTCTTGGGAATGGACACCAACAGCGGGGAAACCTTGACCTCTGATCGTTCAGCTTGGAGGCTAAAAACGCCGCACGGCCTTCTCCAATTCAAAGAAGAGACACACGTTGGGCAGGCTGAGGCCAAGAGACAGTCCCGGAACCAGCGAAATCTGGTGGCTGGACAGGGGACAGTCTGTACCTGTCTTCAGTGTGGAAGAGATTGTCCCTCTCAAATTGGCCTTTTTAGCCACACAAGATGCTCTTTTAGGACCTCTTTTCAGAGCGAAGTCCCGTGATGGCGTGTGCGCCACAGGTGGCACACAGAGCCATTTGTGCGGGCACGCGAGCCCCAGCCAAACTTACCTGCACTACATACGCGCGCATCTCCTAGCTGATTATCAGCCTGTTGGAGGCCTTTTTCGGCCTCCCAGAGGCTCGAGGGAAGCCTCTGCAGCCTTGGGAGGCCGAAAAATGGGCCCGTTTTGGCAATTCTGGTATTTCCGGAAGGCCTGTTTTTCGGCCTCCCAAGGCTGCAGAGGTTTTCCTCGAGACTCTGGGAGGCCGAAAAAGCCCTCCAATGAGCCAAAAATCAGCTGGGAGGCGCACGTATGTGCAGTGCAGGTAAGGGGGCAGGGGTGGTGTTGCACACGCATGTTCAGGGGATCAAGGTGCATTGCATTGTGGGTGCCGGCATGCGCGCACTTTTGGAACACCACAACAAAAAGGTTCGCCATCACTGCCTTAGTCTCCTGAGACTGAAGGATTCCAATTCAGAAAAATATGGCCATAAACGTAACTCCTACCAACAAAAGCTCTTTTTTGGGGGGGGGAGGGGGTGTCTCCTGGGATTGTTAAAAGGGGGGAGGGGCCCTGCGAGAAAGAAGTTTAAGAAACACTGATTTAAATGTACAGGGAACGCTTGATTGACAACCACAACTGAGCTCAAAATTTCTCTTGCTAAGCATGGCGGTTGTGAAGTAGGTTTTGCCCCCATGCTATGACCTTTCCTGCCCCTTTCTTGTGAAGCGAATCGCTGCCGTTGTTAAGTGAGTCACGCAGTCGTTCAGGGAAACGGGCTTTCCCCATCGACGGTCACAAAAAGGGGACCCTCATCACGTGAGCCTGAGGACACTGCGCCCGTCAGAAATATGAGTCCGTTTGCCCAGCCCCTGAAGTTTGATCCCACGACCCTGAGAACGGCACAAAAGGTTGCAAGGGTACAAAACGGTTGTGAGTCATAATGGGTTTCATAAGCCTAAACAAACCGTTGGAAGTCAAGGACTTGCCTTCGGGGGCAGCCCTGGTGGCCAATATATGAGGCCAGTCATTTAATGTATACTACAAAAGCAGAGGATTATAGGAGGGAAAGGAGGGAGAGAGGGAAGATAGGAAGGAAGAAAGAAAGGAAGGAAGGAAGGAAGGAAGGAAGGAAGGAAGGAAGGAAGGAAGGAAGGAAGGAAGGAAGGAAGGAAGGAAGGAAGGAAGGAAGGAGGAAGGAAGGAAGGAGGGAGGGGAAGGAGGGAGGGAGTGAGGGAGGAACCAAGGAAGGAGACAAGAAGGGAGGGAAGGAAAGAAGGAGATGGGGAGGGAGGGAAGGAGACAGAGAGGGAAGATAGGAAGGAAGGGAGGGAAGGGAAGGGAGGGAGGGAGGGAGAGAGAGGGAGGGAGGGAGGAAGGAAGGAAGGAAGGAAGGAAGGAAGGAAGGAAAGAAAGAAAGAAAGAAAGAAAGAAAGAAAGAAAGAAAGAAAGAAAGAAAGAAAGAAAGAAAGAAAGAAAGAAAGAAAGGAAGGGAAGGAAGGAGACAGGGAAGAAGGGAAGGAAGGAAGGAAGGAAGGAAGGAAGGGGAAGGAAGGAGACAGGGAAGAAGGGAAGGAAGGAAGGGGAGGAAGGGAGAGAAAGATAAACATAACCAGAATAGGAAATCCTCCAGCCTACTTTTAAAACTCATTACTAAACCCACACAAAATAATATTGATCAGACTTTCCATTCCATCAATACAGAGCCAGCTCATAAACTGAAGGAGAACACGTATCGGTGACCGAGATTGTAAATTTAAGGCCGTGCTGTCCTTCCGCCATTGAAAAATAATATTTCTTGCCGCGCCGCCCTCAGTTGAATAGAATCCATAATACTTAGAACGACAAGTTCCAAGTTTGGGGTACATAATTCAAAAGAACCGAGGCCTCTCTAACTCATGTTTGATCTTGTTAGCAACATATTAACAAACATATTTATGTGAAACTAATAAGAGAGACAAATTATATGCCAAATAACTGTCTAAGGTTGCCAGGAGTTGGCTAGTATGTAAATTGAAGAAATTAATATTATTGATGTTATTGTTCTTAGACCCCTTTTGCATGTTCCCTGGGGTGTCCATTATGTGTATTGTGTGTGTGTAGACAAGGGTAACAACCAAAAATATAGGAGGCCCAAAGTAGTCAGAAAAAATATACAGATAGTCCTTGACTTATGACCACAACCAAGTCCAAAATTTCCATTGCTCTATCTGTCTATCTCTATCATCTATCTATATTTATCTATTTATTACTCTATCTATCTGTCTATCAGTCTATTTATCTATGTATCTCTATCTATCTATCTGTCTATCTATGTATCTCTCTCTCTATTTATTTATCTATCTCTATCTCTGTCTATCTCTATATATCATCTAGCTATCTCTAGCTATCATCTATCTATATTTATCTATTTATCACTGTATCCGTCTATCAGTCAGTCTATCTATCTATCTATCTATCTATCTATCTATCTATCTATCTATCTCTATCTGTCTGTCTGTCTATGTACCTCTATTTATTTATCAATCTCTATATATCATCTATCTATCTATCTATCTATCTATCTATCTATCTATCTATCTATCTATCTATCATCTATCTATCTATCTCTGTCTGTCTATGTATCTCTCTCTATTTATTTATCAATCTCTGTCTATATCTATCTATCTATCTATCTATCTATCTATCTATCTATCTATCTATCCATCTCTCTCTCTCTCTCTCTCTCTCTCTCTCTCTCTCTCTATATATATATATATATATATATATATGGATCTTTGTTGTTCTGGTTTTCTCCACGTGAGATTGAGTATCTGAGCAGCGTTTCGATGAAGTCTCATTCATCATCTTCAGGCTTCTGTCTCGGCTCTGTGCTTTTCAGAGTAATGTGAGATTACATTACTCTGAAAGCACAGAGCCGAGACAGAAGCCTGAAGATGATGAATGAGACTTCATCAGCACGTGCTACCTAGATACTTCAATCTTACGTGAGAAACCCAACAACCAAAGATCCACATATAAACCCTGTAGAACCTCAGAAAACAAATATATATATATATATATATATATATATATATATATATATATATATATATATATATATATATATATATAATTATCTATCTTTATCTTCTTTCCTTATTCTATTCTATTCTATTCTATTCTATTCTAGTCTAGTCTAGTCTAGTCTACTCTACTCTACTCTACTCTACTCTACTCTACTCTACTCTACTCTACTCTACTCTAGTCACTGTTTACTAGTATGATTTGATGGCTTGTTGTACCCTATGACTATTATTAAGTGTTGTACCTGATGATTCTTGACTCTTGACGAATGTACCTTTTCTTTTTATGGACCCTGAGAGCATTTGCACTAAAGACAAATTCCTTGTGTGCCCAATCACGCTTGGCCAATAAAAGTATTCTATCCCATTCTATAGCCAATTGAAAAAAAAGGAAATTGCGGGTGGCACACAAAATTGAGTGAGGTTAACGAGCAAAAAAAAAAATTACAGGCTGTTTCACCTGAAAGAGTGAAGGATCCCATATAAAATTTGCCTGAGAATAAAAAGAATGATATGAGTGAAAAAGAAGAAAATATCTAATCCCCTTTCCTGTCTTGTAAACCCTATGTATCTCTTCCCAGAATATATGTGTGTGCGCGTGTGTTTTGTCATCTTTTCTCTTCTGTGTTCATTTTATTCTCTTATCTGGCCTGGCCTCAAAGAGATTCTATTAAGAATAATGACCGAGAAATAAACGTAACCATTGGCACTGATTAAATAATAAACTGGATTCTAGAAGCTGCTGATAATTATTATTTCTTTTTCCCCTTGCAAAGTCCATAGTGCTGAATTATCCATTGCTGCAGAATGGATCGGACTTCTGGGGATTTTTATTATATTTCTTCTAGAACGAAATGACTCTAATTTCTCTGCTCACGAAAGTGCAGAGAAGTCCTCCAGTTTTCTAAATTCTTTATTCTTTATTGGCCAAGTGTGATTGGACGCACAAGGAATTTGTCTTTGGTGCAAATGCTCTCAGTGTACATAAAAGAGAAGATACATCAGTCAAGAGTCAAGAATCATCAGGTACAACACTTAATAATAGTCATAGGGTACAATAAGCAGTCAAATCATACTAGGAAACAGTCCATATAAATCTTTAGGATATAAGCGACAAAGTTACAGTCATACAGTCACAAGTGGGAGGGGATGGGTGATAAGGAGTGATGAGGAGATTAATAGTAATAATAGTGTAGACTTTGTAAATAGTTGGACACTGTTGAGGGAATTATTTGTTTAGCAGAGTGATGGCGTTTGGGGAAAACTCTCCTTGTGTCTAGTTGTTCTGATGTGCACGGCTCTATAGCGTCGTTTTGAGGGAAGGAGTTGAAACAGTTTATATCTGGGACGTGAGGGGTCTGTAGATATTTTCACAGCCTTCTTTTGGACTCCTGTAGTATATACAGGTCCTCAATCGAAGACAGATTGGTAGTAATTGTTTTTTCTTCAGTCCCATTTATCCTTGTTGATGATCCAAGCTCTGTAAAGGACCTTGGAGTTCTCATCTCTGATGATCTAAGTGCTAGAGCCCACTGTAACTGCATAGCCAAAAAGGCATTAAGAGTTGTTAACCTAATCCTATGAAGCTTTTTCTCTGGTAATATCACACTACTAACTAGAGCATACAAAACATTTGCTAGACCAATACTTGAATACAGCTCATCAGTCTCGAACCCGCATTACGTATCTGATATTAACACAATTGAGAAAGTCCAGAAATATTTCACAAGAAGAGTTCTCCACTCCTCTACTCGTTGCAGAATACCTTATGCCACCAGACTTGAAACTCTAGACCTAGAAAACCTAGAATTACGCCTCCTTCGATCCGATCTAAGTATAGCATATAAAATCATACATTGCAATGTCCTACCTGTCAATGAATACTTCAGCTTCAACCATAACAACACAAGAGCAAACAATAGATACAAACTCAAAGTTAATCGCACCAAACTTGATTGCAGGAAGTACGACTTCAGCAACAGAGTGGTCAATGTCTGGAATACTCTACCTGACTCTGTGGTTTCTTCCCCAAACCCCAAAAACTTTAACCTTAGACTGTCTACTATTGACCTCACCCCTTTCCTAAGAGGTCTGTAGGGGGCGTGCATAAGCGCACCAATCGTGCCTACCGTCCCTGTCCTACTGTTTCTTTTTTATTTTTATTTCTTTTATTTTTCTTATATGTATCCATTTCATGTATCCATAACTATGTTTATACTTATACCTGTTATCTTATAATTGCTTGACAAAATCAATCAATCAATCAATCCTCTGAAATCTGTGTCCGGTCAACCATCTGGTCCAGGGCTATTTTTTTTTACAAGGTTGATAGATACAGTTGATTCGGATAGTAGAATGCAACTAAACCCACAGGATGAAAATTCCATCATTGCACAACACATGGATAGACTTCCCCATCGTTTCAACGGAGAAATGATTAGCATCTTAGACCAAGCTCAGCTCGCCCCCGCCCCCAAATGCTAGGGAATTCGTGGAAGCTTGGCAGTCAGACAAACCAGCCATCAACAGGCACATAGAGAGAAAGGACGTTTACACACTCATTCAAAAGAGACAACGAAAAAGCCCCAAAGGAAACAAAAGGGATTAAAATCGCCTCCTCTCCCCAGATAAACAGGGATTTAACACCCAAGATGAACACTTGACCAACAATCAAGAAGTAAACAACACCCCAATCAACAAATTGCCAACTCAGACGATCAAACAGTAAACAATCAAACAGTCTAAACAACACTACTGTCTCCACTGACAGGGCAAGCCACTTGTATATAAACAGAGATCAAACCCCACTCCCTTCTAGCACTGATGATGCTACCTAGTTGGGTGATGAAATGTCTGCAAGAAAGCCACCAGAGAGCACCAAGGACCCCACAGTCCTTCTCCTTCTCCTCCTCCCCCAACCCTTCTTCCTTTTCACACAGATTATATTACCTAGTTGGGTCATGAAACGTCTGCAAGAAAATAACCAAACTCAGAGAGTACCAAGGACCCCACAGTTCTCCTCCTCTTCCTCTTCCTCTTCCTCCACTCCACAAACCCCATTCCCCTCTAGCACTGATGATGTTCTCTAGTTTGGTGATGAGATGTCTGTGAGAAAGCCACCAGGCTCAGAGAGCATCAAGGATCCTTCATTTCAACCCTCAGCTACAAATATTCTCATAGAAAAAATATTACAGTAGAGTCCAAAGGGTGCCAAAATGAAAATTGGGATTGAAAAGATACACATTCTAAGCTTTCCTTTTTGTGAATGAATGAATGAATGAATGAATGAATGAATGAATGAATTATAATTTCTAGATTTTAGGATGGCTGTGGCCCAATTGTGGGCAGGCCCTTCTCTCTCAGGCCTATATCACAAGGTTGCCATTGTTGAGACAATATGCTTCCTCTCTTCCCTCCCTTCCTCTGTCTCTTTGATTATTTCCTTCTTCCTTCCTGCATTCCTCCCTTCCCTTCTCTCCCATTTCTCCTTCCTTCTTCCTTCCCTCCTATCCATCAATCTCTCTCTTCTTTTGACCTTTGACCTTCCCTTCCCGTGTTTCCTTCCTCTTTCCCTTTCTCTTATTCACCTTCCTCCCTTCATTTGCCTTCTCATCCTTCCTTCCTTCTTTCCTTCTGTCCATCAACCCCTCTCTTCTTTCTAACGCTGACCTTTCCTTCCCCTACCGTCCCTTCCTTCCTTCCTTCCTTCCTTCCTTCCTTCCTTCCTTCCTTTTTTCCCTTTCTCTCTTGTTCTTTTTCCTTCCTTCCTTCTTTCCTTCCTTCTTTCCTTCCTCCTTCCTTCTGTCCATCAATCCTCTCTTCTTTCTATCGCTGACCTTTCCTTCCCCTACCGTCCCTTCCTTCCTTCCTTCCTTCCTTCCTTCCTTCCTTCCTTCCTTCCTTCCTTCCTTCCTTCCTTCCTTCCTTCCTTCTTTCCTTCCTCCTTCCTTCTGTCCATCAATCCTCTCTTCTTTCTATCGCTGACCTTTCCTTCCCCTACCGTCCCTTCCTTCCTTCCTTCCTTCCTTCCTTCCTTCTTTCCTTCCTCCTTCCTTCTGTCCATCAATCCTCTCTTCTTTCTATCGCTGACCTTACCTTCCGCTACCGTCCCTTTCTTCACTCCTTTTTTTCCCTTTCTCTCATGTTTTTCCTTCTTTCCTTCCTTCTTTCCTTCCTTCCTTCTATCCATCAATCCCTCTCCTTTCTGTCGCTGACCTTTCCTTCCCCTACCGTTCTTTCCTTCCTTCCTTTTTTCCTTTTTCTCTCTTGTTCTCCTTCCTTTTTCCTTCTTTCCTTCTGTCCATCAATCCCTCTCTTCTTTCTATTGCTGACCTTTCCTTTCCCTACTCTCCCTTCCTTCCTCCCTTCCTTTTTTCCCCCCTCTCTCTTGTTCTCCTTCCTTCCTTCCTCCTTTCCTTCCCCTGTCTCTTTCCTCCCTTCTTCCAAACCCAATATTTGCACAGTCCCAACTCTGCCTCCCCAAATGTTCCCCCCCCAGCATCCACTCTTGCAAGAACAGCGACTGTTTGTTTACCAGTCTTATTTTAGTCCAAGGTATTAACCGAGTATTGTTCTCTTGATGACTGTTAGACTTTCTCCCTTTCGCTGTTCCAATTCTCCCTGACAAAACTGCAAGGGTGTTTCAAATTTTCCAGCTAATTGAGCAAATCTAAACACCGAAAGCTCCGCGGACCCCTGCCAGAAAGAGAGGTGGCTGTGCCTTTTTGTATTCCTCCAGAGACCCACATTTAAATATTGGTTCTGACTCACAGTCAAAATAGCCGCCCCGGAGGGTGGGAAAATAAAGGCGACAAGGGCCATTCTCCACCAAATAACGTCTGTTCTCTTTCCTTGTATAGGTTTTGAGAGGGAGACCAATTAGAGCTGCCAATTAAAATTGTTTAATTGATTCATCACTCCTCCTTTAAATGACGGAATAAGGTTTAGAGAAATCTGCCTCTTAACCAACCCTCTGAGGATTTGAAAAGAGGGGTGTTGTTTGCAAAAGCGGGGTGTAATCCACCCACCCCTAAAAAAAAAACCCCATTCCTGGGAGTTATTAATGGCTGGTTGTTCAGGAATTTGGGTGCCCAGGAGGGGGGGGAGGAGGAGCATGAGGAGGAGAAGAAGGAGAAGGAGGAGGAGGAGCAAGAAAAGGAGGAGGAGCATGAGGAGGGGGAGGGGGAGAGGAGGGGGTGCAGGAAGAAAGGAAGAAGGAGCATGAGGAGGAGGAGGAGGAGAAGAGAGGAGGAGGGGGAAGGAAAAAGAAGGGGGAGGAGAAGAAAAATAGGAGAGAGGAGGAGAGGGGGAGGAGGGGGAGGAGGAGGGAGGAAGGGGAAGAGGAGGAGGAGAAAGAAGAAAAGGAGGAGCAAGAAAAGGAGGAGCATGAGGAGGAGGGGGAGGAAGAAGGAGCATGAGCAGGAGGAGGAGGAGAAAAGAGGAGGAGGAGGAAAGAGGAGAGGGAGGAGGAGAAAGAGAAGGAGGGGAGGAGAAGAAGGAGAGGAGGAGGAGGAAGAGGAGGAGGAGGAGGAAGAAAAGAAGGAGGAGCATGAGGAGGAGGAAGAGGAGCAAGAAAAGAAGGAGGAGCATGAGGAGGAGGGGAGGAAGAAAGGAAGAAGGGAGTATGAGGAGGAGGAGGAGGAGAGAAAAGAGGAGGAGGAGGAGGAAAAAGAGGAGGAGGAGGAGAAAGAGAAGGAGTGGGAGGAGAAGAAAAATAGGAGGGAGAAGAAGGAGAGGAGGAGGAGGGGGAAGAGGAGGAGGAGGAAGAAGAAAAGGAGGAGGAGCATGAGGAGGAGAAAGAAGGAGGGGAGGAGGACTAGGAGGAGGAGGGAGGAGGAGAAAAATAAGAGGAGGAGGGGAGCAGGAGGAGGAGGAAGAGAAATAAAAAGAGGAGGAAGAGGAAGAGGAGGAAAAGAAGACGTAGAAGTAGAGAGAGTAGGGCGAAAAGGAGGAGGAGGAGGAGGAGGAGGAGGAGGAGGAAGAAGAAAAGGAGGAGCATGAGGAGGAGAAAGAAGGAGGGGAGGAGGACTAGGAGGAGGAGGGAGGAGGAGAAAGAAAGAAGGAGGGGAGGAAGAGGAGAAAAATAAGAGGAGGAGGAGGAGGAGAAAATAGAAAGAGGAGGAAGAGGAAGAGGAGGAAAAGAAGATGTAGAAGTAGAGAGAGTAGGGCGAAGAGAAGGAGGAGGAGGAGGAGGAGGAGAACTGGACCACGAATGTAATCAAACTAAAACAAAATCCACCAAAGTGGGACCCTTGGAAGGCAGAACTTAAACAGGCCTTCTTAAAGGGCGCCATGATTCTTGTCCTTGGCTTGCTTCCTGTTCGGAAAATCAGGCGGTTTGCACCACCTCAAAGCCCAGCAGAGTGTAGAAGATCCAATTTCAAACACACACACACACACACAGACACACACACACACAGATATTGATTTCGGGGGGGCAGGGGGCACGGGGGTCATCCATTAGCTGAAACTGTCAGGCGGGCCTGGTCCAGCCCCTCTAATGCAGACATAAATCAGGGTGCTGGGGGGACATCTCTGGAGAGAAGTTGGCGGGAGGGGGGATGTTCCGTCTGGAAGAGAACCGGAACGGAAGGACAGTCGTATTCAGGGACATGAGGGGAGGCGAGTCCAGAACCGACCAGGAATCCAAGAGCTGCCGCCGCAGCCGCCATCTTGTTTATCGATGGCAGGGAAACATGGATTGGCCAAAGCTGTCCGGTGTTGGAAGAGCCGCTCTTGGAGGTTGTGGCTTCTCCATCTCTGGAGGCTTTCAAAGAAGAGGGAATAACAGAATCACGGAGTTGGACGGGATCCGGGAGGCCATCTAGCCTGACCCCTTGCTCCAAGCAAGAGTCCCTTACGGAATCACGGCATCTCAAGAGTCGGAAGGGACCCCGGAGGTCGTCTAGTCCGACCCCCTGCTCAAACCAGGAGGCCCTTACGGAATAGTTACAGCATCTCAGAATCGGAAGGGACCTTGGAGGTCATCTAGTCCGACCCCCTGCCCAAAGCAGGAGGCCCTTACGGAATAAATACAGCATCTCAGAATCGGAAGGGACCCTGGGGGTCATCTATTCTGACCCCTTGCTCAAAGCAAGAGTCCCTTACGGAATCATGGCATCTCAGAGTCGGAAGGGACCCTGGAGGTCGTCTAGTCCAACCCCTGCTCAAACCAGGAGGCCCTTACGGAATAGTTACAGCATCTCAGAATCGGAAGGGACCTTGGAGGTCATCCAGTCCGACCCCCTGCTCAAACCAGGAGGCCCTTATGGAATCACAGCATCTGAGAGCTGGAAGGGACCTTGAAGGTTGTCTAGTCCAACTCTCTGATCAAAGCAGAAGGCCCTTACGGAATAATTACAGCATCTCAGAGTCAGAAGGGATCCGGGAGTTCATCTATTCTGACCCCTTGCTCCAAGCAAGAGTCCCTTACGGAATCACGGCATCTCAAGAGTCGCAAGGGACCCCGGAGGTCGTCTAGTCCGACCCCCTGCTCAAAGCAGGAGGCCCTTACGGAATAATTACAGCACCTCAGAATGGGAAGGGACCCTGGAGGTCATCTAGTCCAGCGGTGTGCTGAGAGCGTTGCAATTTATTCGACCTTTAAACGCCCCCCCCCCCACTAAATCGCCATTTCCCATTCAAAACCCCACCAAACCGGCATCGTTCATCCCGGCTCCTCCATTTAAAAGGGGGAAAAAAAAAAGGAGGAACGTGGTCGTTTCTCCCTCGAATGAGTTAAAGAAGGAAAAAAAATAAAAATAAGCCCTAATTAAAACCGGGCAATTGACTTTCCCTCTCGTCGTTGCGCCTGAACGCAGCTGCCGCCGCACGCCTGAGCAAACCTCGATGCCTGTTGCCAGGCTGGGTCTGTGTTTGCTCCGTGGGAGCGGGGCTTTCGTCACCCGCGGCCTGTCACCGGAGTTATTTATGCCCGGTCCCAGAATTGGGGACTGCAGACAGGGGGGGAGGACAGGGGTGGGCCAGGGCTGGAGAACTTCATTGACTGCCTTGTGCTGAGCGTCATAAATTTATTAACAAGGAGGCCGGGATGACACCTGGGTGGCGGCGCCTAATGTCTTCCCTCCAAAGCGCTAACAGCCTCTGACACCCCAAATGAAGGCAAATTGCATGATTTTAAGGGAACAGATGGGGAAGGCTAAACGTGCGCGGAGACCCAGCCTCCTGACTAGGGGGCGGGAGGAGAAGGACCTGCTGGCGCAGCCCGCCAGTTGTTCTAGGTGAGGGAGGAGGGCGGCCGGCCGCGCGGAACGGATTGAGAGAGAGCGGGGGGGGGGGGATTCAGCAGTGGGGGCGGGCGGGGGAGCCGGTTGGGAGGAAGCACAGCGAGGGCTCCCCCTCTTCCTCCCGTTTCCCCGGTTTTCCTTGGACTGGGAAAGAATAGGGTGGAATGGGGAGGGGAGAGGAAGGGAGGTGCATGCATGCATGGATGGGTGCATGCCTGGATGGGTGCATGGATCATGGGTGCATGGGTGTATGGATGGATGCATGCATGCATGGATGGGTGCATGGATGCATAGATGGATGGGTGCATGGATGAATGCATGGATGGATGGATGGGTGCAAGGATGGATGGATGCATAGATGGATGGTGCATGGATGCATAGATGCATAGATGGATGAGTGCATGCATGGGTGCATGGATGGATGAGTGCAAGGATGCATAATTGCATGGGTGGGTGCATGGATGCATAGATGCATAGATGGATGAGTGCATGCATGGGTGCATGGATGGATGAGTGCAAGGATGCATAATTGCATGGATGGGTGCATGGATGCATAGATGCATAGATGGATGAGTGCATGGATGGGTGCATAGATGGATGGGTGCATAGATCATGGGCGCATGGATGGGTACATGGATGCATGCATGGATGGGTGCATGGATGCATAGATGGGTGCATGGATGGATGGATGGGTGCATGGATCATGGGTGCATGCATGGATGGATGGATGGGTGCATGGACAGATGGATGCATGCATGGATGGGTGCATGGATGCATAGATGGATGCATAGATGCATAGATGCATAGATGGATGGTGCATGGATGGGTGCATGGATGGGTGCATGGATGGGTGCATGGATGGGTGCATGGATGCATAGATGGGTGAATGGGTGCATGGATGGATGGGTGCATGGATGGATGGGTGCATGGATGCACAAATACATAGCTGGATGAGTGCATGGGTGGATGGGTGCATGGATGGTTGCATGGATCATGGGTGCATGCATGGATGGATGGGTGCATGGTTGGATGGGTGCATGGATGCCCAGATGGATGGGTGCATGGATGCGTGCATGGATGGGTGCATGGATGCATAGATGCATAGATGGATGAGTGCATGGATGGATGGGTGCATGGATGCATAGATGGGTGAGTGCATGGATGAATGGGTGCATGGATCATGGGTGTATGGATCATGGCTGCATGGATGAATGGGGTGCATGGGTGCATGGGTGCATTGATGCAGCAGATGGATGGTGCATGGGTGCATGGATCATGGGTGCATGGATGGATGGGTGCACAGATGGATGGGTGCATGGATCACGGGAGCCTAGATGGATGGGTGCATGGATCATGGGTGCATGGATGGATGGGTACGTGGGTGCATGGGTGGATGCATGGATGAACAGTCTGGCAGATGGGAGGAATGGGGTCTGGCTGGATGCATGGATAATTAGAGAAAGGGTAGGGGAAGGAAAATAGGAAGGGGAAGTGGAGAGAAGTGGGAGAAGGAGGGAGGGGAGGAAAGGGGAAGAGAGGGAGGAAGAGGGAGGAGGAGAGGAAGGAAGGAAGGAAGGCAACTTTGGGAGAAAGGAGGGGTGGGAAAAATGAAGTGAAAGAGGAAAATGGGGAGATGAGAAGGAAGGGGAGAAGGTGGAAAAGTAGGTGTGAGGAGGAGGAGGAGAGAGGAAGAGGTAAAGGAGGGAGGAGGAGCAGGAAAAGGAGGAGGGGAGGAAGAGGAAAGGAAGGTATAGGAGGAGGAGGAGGAAAAGGGGGAGGAAGAACAGAAGAAGGTCGAGGAAGAGGAGGAGGAAAAGGAGGGAGAGGAAGAAGAGAGAAGGGGGTGGAGGGGAGGGTCCTGTCTATGCCTGAAGTCCACACTCATTGGAGGCATAAAACAAGAAACCCCCCACAGAGGAGACCCTGATCCTCGGGTTGAAATGAACCACCGGCTACAGGTGAATCACCCCGTCATACCTTTGCGAAGGAAGCGCTGACAACCAAAGCAGGAGGATCAACCTGGGAATTTACTGCAGAAAAGAGGAGAGGAGAAGGGAAGAGGCAAGCGACCCAGAGGCCAATTGGACGCCGATCTCGGCTCCATCCCGATGGGAATTGGAGTCGCCACACTTCGGAAAGGACGCTAGAAACTTATGCCAGACAAAGGAGGAGGAGGAGGAGGAGGAGGGAGAAAAGAAGGAGGAGGAGGAGGAGGAGGAGAAGGGAAGAAGAAGAAGAAGAAGAAGAAGAAGAAGAAGAAGAAGACGCCATGGCAGCCACACCTGTAACTGTGCGTTATGCAAAGAGACCCTCAACTTACAACTCCCCTTGAGCCCAACATTCCCCGTTGCTAAATGAGATGTTTGTTAAGCGGGTTTTCGGGCCCCGTTTCAGGACCTTCCTTGCCACCGTTGTTAAGTGAATCACAGCCGTCATTCAGCGGGGAACACGGTCATTAAGCGAATCCGGCTTCACCCATTTGCTTGTCAGAAGGTCACCGAAGGGGATCACGCAACCCCCGAAGCACCGCGACTGTCATAAATACGAGCCAGTGGCCAAGCGCCCTGAATTTAACAGATTTAAAAGATAGTTGGAAGGGACTGTGGAGGTCATCTAGTCAACCCCCTGCCCCAGCAGGGGACCCTACACCATTTCTGACAAATGGCAGTCCAGTGTCTTCTTGAAAGTTTGAAGTGATGAAGCTCCCACAACTTCCGAAGGCAAGCTGTTCTCTTCTTTCTTTCTTTCTTTCTTTCTTTCTTTCTTTCTTTCTTTCTTTCTTTCTTTCTTTCTTTCTTTCTTTCTTTCTTTCTCTTTCTTTCTTTCTTTCTTTTCTTTCTTTCTTTCCCTTTCCTTCCTTCCTTCTCAATCTAAGACTAAATTAGGTTAACAGAGTTGGAAGGGACCTTGCAGGTCATCTAGTCCAACCCCCTCCCCTACCCAAGCAGGAGACCCTAGACCATTTCTGACAGAGGGCAGTCCAGTCTCTTCTTCAAAGTCTCAAGTGATGAAGCTCCCACAACATCCGAAGGCAAGCTTCTCTCCTTCCTTCCTTCCTTCCTTCCTTCCTTCCTTCCTTCCTTCCTTCCTTCCTTCCTTCCTTCCTTCCCTCCTTCTTGATCTAAGACTACATTACATTAACAGAGTTGGAAGGAGCCTTGTAGGTCATCTAGTCCAACCCCCACACACACACACCCAAGCAGGAGACCCTACACCAGTGATGGTGAACCTTTTTGTGATAGCACATGCATGCATGCCAGCACCCACCATGCAATAAGCCCCGCCCCCCTGCACATGTTTGCGGACACCCCCCCCTTACCTGCACTGTACATGCACACACCTCCCAGGCTGATTTTTGGTCCGTTTGAGGCCATGTTCTCCCTCCCGTTGAGGCCATTTTCTCCCTCCCGGGGGCTTGAGGAAAACCTCTGCAGCCTTTGGAGGCCAAAAAATGGGCCCATTTCAGCACTTCTGGTTTTGGTACTTGCAGTATTCCTGGAAGGCGCACTTTCTGGCCTCCAAAGGGTGCAGAGGCTTCCCTCGATCCCCTGGGAGGGCGAAAACGGCCTCAAACAGACCGACAATCAGCTGGGAGGTGCGCGCATGTGCAGTGCAGCTAGGTTCGGCTGGGGCTCACATGCCCGCGCAAATGGCTCTGCCGTCGCTGCCCTACACAATTTCCAACAAATGGCACTCCAAATCTCTTCTTCAAAGTCTCAAGGGATGACGGATTTTGATCATGTGACCACGGGGAGTCCGCGACGGCCATAAGTGTGAAAAACGGTCACGATTCACTTTCGCCAGTGTGGTTGGAAACTTCGAACTGTCAATAAATGGGCAGTTGTAAGTCGAGGACTATTGTACTAACCCAAGAGTGGGATTCTACAGGTTTGCACCTATTCGCTAGAATCGGTTGTTAACATTCTAAGCAGTTCGGAGAACTGGTTGTTAGAAGAAATTACTGGGCTAATCCTGTAAGAAAGGCAGGAAGGAAACATTCTGGTGTTGCTTACAGAAACTGCCTCTCCGTTAACCCTTGTTACATTCTTGGCAGGACTGGACTTCCTGTCTCAGGAACTTCTCTGGACTTTTTTCTCCCTCCTTTGCTGGTACTTTCCTTGTGTGGAGGGACCATTCAAAGTTACAATGGCACTGAAAAAAGTGACTTATGACCATTTTTCACACTTACGACTGTTACATCATCCCCACAGTCATGAGAGGCCAGGGGAGGAGATGCATGCCTCGATGTGAGTGACATTGAGTTGGCCACACCCAGCCAATAACATGACCCTCAAGCCATGTCTACCCAGTCACATGACCACCAAAGCCATGCCCACCACCAAAGCCACGCCCACCACCTAAGCCACGCCCACAGAACCGGTTGTTAAAAAAATTTGAATCCCACCGCTGTACTAATCAGCAAGAGGTCTTTCAAGGAGATTTATGCGCTCCAAAATGGAGGCCTTGAAAAGTGTTACACGTTGCAACCCCATCGCTAATTTGCAAGTATACGAAGAAAATGTCAGTTGTCATGGAAATGTCACAGCTACAATCCTACCCCCCCCTCTTTTTTACTTAATGTTTGCTAATTGGCAAGTGTTCATTTACTAAAGGTCTTCGGACAAGAGGCCAGGGGGTCGCTTGTCAAACACGCAGATGCTCAATCCTTTTAAGCCGTGTGGACTTCCAACTCCCAGAATTCCCCAGCCGGCATGGGGAAAAATCTGAATGAAATCTTAAAGAATAGAATATCTCGATCCCCGTGCTTCACTATGAAACTATGTGGTCCGGCTTAGTTTTGGGGGAGGAAAATAAGGTGTATGGGGGGAGGGAAATTCTGCCTCTGCCTACCAGCATCCATCCGTCTTCATCTGGCTAGTGTCCTGTCAGTGTGAGAGAACTGAGGGCTGTTTGGAAACAGAAAGAGTATTTGCTGTGTGAGCAAGAAGGAGACAGCAAGGAGCCTGGGTGTGGCTTAGCTCAACTGTTCTGTCCTAAATCTGCTCGGTGCTGCTGTGAAAGTGACATGGAAACTCCTCTGCTTGTGTTTTGCATTTGGAAGAGATTTCTTTTCAGGTCAGGATGCAGAGTAGAACTCTTTAGCATCAGCGCGTGTTAATAATAATAATAATAATAATAATAATAATAATAATAATAATAATAATAATAATAATAATAATAATAATATAGGAAACACTCTAAAGCTCTGGTGGTCATTTCGAAGAATCCTTTCTTAGTGAGCACCTAAAAGCCAAGAGGAGCGTAGATGCCAAATTTCAAGTTTGTAGGCTTTACAGTTCTGGAGATTTTGTGATGATGTGTGAGCGGCATTTCACTTTTGTATATATAGAAGAAGAAAAAAACAGAGTTGGAAGAGACCTTGAATGTCATCTAGTCCAACCCCCTGCTCAAGAAGGAGAGAAAGTTCAGACAAATGGTTGTCCAGTCTCTTCTTAAAAACCTCCAGAGTTGAAGCATCCACAACTTCTCGTGGCAAGTAGTTCCAATGGTTAATTGTTATAATTGTCAGGAAATTCCTCCTTAGTTCCAGGTTGCTTCTCTCCTTGGTCAGTTTCCATCCTTTGCTTTTTCTCCTTCCAAAAGATGTTGGAGAGCCATTTGTTCCAGAATGGTCTAGGGCAGGAATCTCCAACCTTGGCCACTTTAAGACTTTAACTCCCAGAATTCCTCAGCCAGCAAAGCTTATATATATGAGCTCCATGTCTATCATATACATACATAATACGCACACACACATGTATGTATGTATGTATGTATGTATGGTATTCAGCTTTGTTCGGGTATTTTCCCACGTCATTATAGTTGTGCTTTTAAAGTTGTAGCGACGTTTCGGCAGAATCTCATCTGCCATCATCAGGCTTCTGCATTGTATTCGTCTGTGAGTCAGACTTTCACAGCCGTTTCTGTTTTAAATTTGGTGCTAGCCTACTGCTGTGCCAGAATGGTTTTTTTCTTCATCCTGATTGGTTGGGAGTCTAGGTCTGTGTTTATTGGTCTTGGAGTTTGCTGTGTTCTGCTTGATTGGTGTTTCTAATATCTTCTGTCTATTTTGTGGCTTTTTTTTTGTGTCTTGATTGGCTGGCAACATTGTGTTTTGTGTATTGGGGGCTTTCAGAGCAGCTTGGTTTCGGGTGAATGGCCAGCTGTCATTTATTAGGAAGCTAGATTTCATCTGGGTAGCTGGTTGGGGTGTGTTTGGGCTGGAGGTATCAGGGTGGGGGGTTTGTTTGTGCCCAGGTATTTGCTTGGCTTGTGGTGTGGGGATTTTTTGTTTGTTTGTGAGTGCAGGCTTCCAGATGAAAGACTGGAGCGAACACCTAATTGCTTCACATCGCACCTGAAGGGGAAACTTCATCTACAAATAAAAAGGGAAGCATTACATTGGGGAATTAAATACTCCCATCAGTCCTCAACCTTGGCAAGTTTAAGATGTCTCCAGCACAGTCTTAATTTTCCAGACTGCGTCCCGTCTTCATGGTAGCCATTTTAGGCTACCGCTGCAGCTCATCTTCGGAGGGGGTTTTCCTTATCAAGGAGGAGAGATGCGACTCCCTTCGACCTGGCAGGTGGTCCCACTTTCTTCATCACCCCTCCAGGGTGGTTCTGGTCTAGAATGGGATCCTCCGACGAGTAGTGCTTGGCGCAAAGCCGCGGGCAATCACGGACTCCGCTCTGACTATGATGGACGTGCAACCGGAAGTCCCTCCTTTATGACCTTCGGATGAGCCAAATCAACGGAGGAAACCTGATTCACTTAATGACCGTGTGACGGGCTTAAACCCCTGGAGTGATTCACTTAACAACTGGAGAAAGGAAGGTCGTACCATGGGTCAAAAGAGTCACTGAACAAATGTCTCGCTTAGCAACAGGCATTTGGGGCTCATAAATCGAGGACTACCTGCATTGAACAGATTTAACATAATCAGAGTTGGAAAGGGACCTTGTGGGTCATCTAGTCCAACCTCCCACTCAAGCAGGAGACCCTACACCATTTCTGACAAAGGCCAGTCCAATCTTTGATCTTTCGAGGACAAATATTGACTGGGTGCGTTCACGGGAAGTATGAAAGAAACACAAAGGCTTTCCCCCCCACAAACTCAGCACATTTTTTTCCCAACAAGCTGGGAACGAGAGGGCAATTAACAAGCCTGGTTTGAGTTTATTTTTATTTTTATTTTCAGAAAAGCAGTTTGCGGTTTGACTGAAGAGGTTTTGGTAAGAATGAAGACATCACCAGATGGCCACCCAGAAAGAATCTGTGCTGAAGATGGTTTAAGAACACGATGCAAGCAGGCTTGGAGGGCCGTAAAGGCAGAAGGAGAAAAGCGGGATGGCTTCATTAAGGAAAGGCAAAAAAAACATAGAAGTTGGAAGAATTCACAGAGTGAAATGTGCCATGCACAACTTTAAACAGTAACAACATCCCGCAAAGTATGGAAGCAAGAATATTTGCAAGTCACAGGAGAATCTCTCTCCGCATTCATGCATCTCTCTCTCTCTCTCCCTCCCTCCCTCCCTCCCTCCCTCTCTCTCTCTCTCCTATATATGTCTATCTGTCCATCTAACTACCATCTATCTGTATCATCTATCATCTATCTATCTATCTATTTCTATTTGTCTGTCCATCTATCATCTATCCATCTATCTATCTATCATCTATCTATCATCTATCATCTATTGCTGTCTGTCTATCTATCTATCTATCTATCTATCTATCTATCTATCTATCTATCTATCTTCTATCTTCTATCGCTGTCTATCTTATCTATCTATCTATCTATCTATCTATCTATCTATCTATCATCTTCTATCTATCGCTGTCTATCTTTATCTATATCTATCTATCTATCTATCTATCTATCTATCTATCTATCTATCTATCTATCTATCTATCTATCATCATCTATAAACAGCCCATTAAGGATATTGCACCATAACAAAGTTGGGTGGAAGGGTCCTTTGAGGTCTTCTAGTCCAACCTCTGTGAATTTTTTTTTAAAAAAATACCGGGGTCCTCCTGTAAAATTCACTTTTTCATCTTGGGAAACAAATTGACAACAAATTCTTTTTCATAACGGTAAGTAAATAAATGCGGGAGGAGTGGCAGAACCTGGGTGTGGAGTGAAAAGGGGTATCAGCCTAGGATCCCTACATAGTCACAAGTGATCCTGCCTTGAATTCTCTGGAACCTTATCTAACTCCAAGCAAGTGCTAATCATTAGTTACAAAAATGCCCGCCTAGGCATAAATAGCAATAAATCAGTTTAATTGGACTTTCACTTGTGGACCCGATCTTTCCTGCCAAACAATAACTGAGAACTAATAGGATGAAAAGGGTAGTGGAGGAAAATTGCTATGCTGGTCCTAATAGGTGAGTGTGCGAGAGAGAGGGGGGGGAGGGAGGGAGGGAGAAAGAGAGAGGGAGGGAGGGAGAGAGAGAGAGAGAGACGCTTCCCACGCTTGGAGCACCTGCAGTCCGTGCTGGGATGCCTAAAGAACTGGACTTCGTTGTTTCGTTTCCCTGCACTGATTTTTACACAATGGCAGGAGAGAAACCTCGTCCCTGCATTTACCATTCGAGGAAGAAATATTAGGAAAGGTGGCTGGGCCAGTTGAGAAAATCCTGATTGATTTCAGCACTCAGGACGTCAGAGAAAGATGGTTGATGGTGTCAGAACTGTGGAGCGGCGATCAGGAGTTAAAGGAGGAAGGAAGAAGAGAAAGAGGGGAGATGAAGGAGGGGAGAGGGGAGGGGGAGGAGGAAGGAGAAAGAAGATAGAGAATGAAGGGAGGAAGAGAAGGAGGAGGAGAGGAGATGAAGGAGAAGGGGAGAGGGGGAGAAAAATGAGGAGGAGGAAGATGGAGAATGGGGAAGGAGAGGAAGAGAGGAGGAGGAGAAGAGATGAAGGAGAAGGAGAGAAGGGAGAAAAATGAGGGAGGAGGAAGATGGAGAATGGGAAGGAGGAGGAGGAAGGAGGAAGAGGAGGAGGAGAAGGAGATGAAGAGAATGGGGAAGGAAGGAGGAGGAAAATGAGAAGGAGGAAGAAGATGGAGAATGGGAAGGAGAGAGGAGGAAGGAGAGAGAAGGAGGAGGAGATAAAGGAGAATGGGGGAAGGAAGGGAGAAGGAGGGGAGGAAAATGAGAAGGAGGAAGAAGGAGAAGAATGGGGAAGGGAGGAAGAGGAGAAGGAAAAAGAGGAGGGGGAGAAGTAGATGAAGGAGAATGGGGAAGGGAGGGAGCAGGACGGGAAGAAAATAAGGAGGAGGGAGAAGAAGAAAGAGGAGGAGAAAGGGGAGGAGAAGGAGATGAAGGAAAATGGGGAAGGGAGGTAGAGAAGAAGAAGGGAAGGAGATGAAGGAGAACGGGAAAGGAAAAAGGAGGAGGAGGAGGAGGAGGAAAAAGAGGAGGAAGGAAGTGAGATGGAGGGGGAGGAAGAAGGAGAAAACTAAGCAGGTGAAGGGGGGGCCTGCTAACAGCAGCCAGGCAGTCCCAGTAATATTTCAAATCTCAGCTCTGCAATTAATTCTGAAACTGGAGAGCTTATTCAAGCAAGTAATAAGCAGCTAGCTGGCATTATTTTATTTGAAATCCTCTGCGGGTCTGATCCTTGTAGTAAGGGGTTGAGGGGAGACATTTCCTCCCAAGGTCAGGCTGGAAAGATTGACAGAAATATTCCCTCCAGCCTAAACCGGTCGGTCTCTAGATGAAAGGGAGACCAAGCGTGGCAACTTTAAGACGGGTGGACTTCAACTCCCAGAATTCCAGAGTCTGAGGCCTTCAAAACTCCCAGAATTCCTGAGTCTGAGGACTTCAAAACTCCCGGAATTCCTGAGTCTGAGGCCTTCAAAACTCCCGGAATTCCAGAGTCTGAGCCTTCAAAACTCCCAGAATTCCTGAGTCTGAGGCCTTCAAAACTCCCAGAATTCCTGAGTCTGAGGCCTTCAAAACTCCCGAATTCCTGAGTCTGAGGCCTTCAAAACTCCCAGAATTCCTGAGTCTGAGGCCTTCAAAACTCCCAGAATTCCGGAGTCTGAGGACTTCAAAACTCCCGGAATTCCTGAGCCAACAATTCTGGGAATTGAAGTCCACAGATCTTAAAGTCTTTTAGCCATGGTGTAGACAAATCATTGTCCAGAGACAAATCCAGCTCTGAAGATAATTCCTATTCGGAGGATTCAAAAACAGACCCATTTTTGAGTCTAGTTTATTGCTGGTTTATCTCTTTTCAACCTGGTTTAAGACGGCCCAGCTTGGATCAAGCCTGGAAAAATCAGAATGGAAAGAGCTGGAAGGAACAGTGCAAAAAGAGGAAAATTAGGATCCTTTCGTTTTAGGGATTGTTCTGAGGTGCATTTTTGCATTCAGGGCCCTGTTTTTGTTCTACTTTGTGTGTGTGTGTGTGTGTGCTTGTGTGCGTGCACGCATGCACGCATTTGTTCCTCCGGAGAAGAAGAGAGCTTGGGAATTAAAGCCTGCAGGAGTCATGATATTATATACTGTACTCCCACTTTCTCTAATTGTCTTCCACTCTCTTTTAGTTTCTTAACCTTCATCTACATAATAAAAGGTTTGTCTCTTCGCCTGGACTCTATAATCTCATTCTGGCAGGGAATTTTAGAGGGTTTCCACCTCCTGCCTCGCCTTCTAAGCTGCAGAGAAGGAAGAAGAAGAAGAAGAAGAAGAAGAAGAAGAAGAAGAGGAAGAGGAAGAGGAAGAGGAAGAGGAGGAGGAGGAGGAGGAGAAGAAGAAGAAGAAGAAGAAGAAGAAGAAGAAGAAGAAGAGCAACAACAAGGGAAGAAGAAGAAGAGCAACAACAAGGGAGGAGGAGGAGGAGGAGGAGGAGGAGGAGAAGAAGAGAAGGAGGAGGAGGAGGAGGGAGGAGAAAGAGGAGGAGGAGGACGATGACAACAACAACAACAATGAAGACTTTGTGGTGGTTTTCTTGCAGACATTTCATTACCAAACCGGGTAACATTATCGGAGCTAGAAGGGAGTAGAATTTGCTTAGCAACCAAGGTAATAAAACTTCTGCAAGAACCAAAGGACGTTTCTGTGCCTGAAACATCACAGAGTGGCTGTCTGGGGAATGCTGGGAGTTGAAGCCCCCACGTCTTGAAGTCAACAAGGCCAACAAACTTTGTCCTAAACGTTCCCTAATGTTTTGTGGATAAATCTCTCAGCGTAAGCCTGGCTGGTTTTCCGCTGATGACACCAGAGCAAGAAGGGTCGCTAGCTGCTCTTGTTGTTGTTTTGTGGAGTGAAAGGAGATTATGTCCAATGATGGGTTTCTTTCGCATCCCTCCGCCTGGCAGCTTGCAAGTTACTCAAAAGAGATGTGGGGAAAAAAAAAACAACGCATGTGAGTATCATTTACACGAAACGGAGGAGAGAAACGAGGCACAAATGATGAAGGTGAAGATTGTTGGTCCAGACAGGCTGCGAAGGGAAGAGCGAGAAGGCATTTTTCACTTGCTGAAGGGACAACCCTGTGTTGGTAAAAGGAACTACGCAACCACTTTGTGTGTAGAAGTTCCCTTTTATTCTTTTCTTTTCAGCCATAGGTGGCACCATGGCCAGCCAGAGAGTGGGGCAGTTTCAAAGCTCTGGGACTGGGGTGAGCCACTAGGGGTCTGCTGTGAACTGTGGACTTCATCTCCTAGAATTGCTGGCTCGGGAATTCTGGGAGTTGAAGTCCACAGATTCAGGGATACTGAGGATTGAAGTCTGTGGGTTCAGGAATTCTGGGAGTTGAAGTCCACTGCTTCAGGAATTCTGGGAGTTGAAGTCGACAGACTCAGGAATTCTGGGGATTGAAGTCCACAGACTCAGGGATTCTGGGGATTGAAGTCCACAGACTCAGGAATTCTGGGGTTTGAAGTCCACAGACTCAGGGATTCTGGGAATTGAAGTCCACAGACTCAGGGATTCTGGGAGTTGAAGTCCACAGACTCAGGGATTCTGGGAGTTGAAGTCCACGGACTCAGGGATTCTGGGAGTTGAAGTCCACAGACTCAGGGATTCTGGGAGTTGAAGTCCACAGACTCAGGAATTCTGGGAATTGGAAGTCCACAGACTCAGGGATTCTGGGAGTTGAAGTCCACAGACTCAGGGATTCTGGGGTGAAGTCCACAGACTCAGGGATTCTGGGAGTTGAAGTCCACAGACTCAGGGATTCTGGGAGTTGAAGTCCATGGGTTCAGGGATTCTGTGGATTGAAGTCCACTGGTTCAGGGATTCTGGGATTGAAGTCCACGGACTCAGGGATTCTGGGAGTTGAAGTCCATGGGTTCAGGGATTCTGTGGATTGAAGTCCACTGGTTCAGGGATTCTGTGGATTGAAGTCCACGGGTTCAGGGTTTCTGGGAGTTGAAGTCCACAGACTCAGGGATTCTGGGAATTGAAGTCCACAGACTCAGGAATTCTGGGAATTGAAGTCCACAGACTCAGGGATTCTGGGAGTTGAAGTCCACAGGTTCCGGGATTCTGGGAGTTGAAGTCCACGGACTCAGGGATTCTGTGGTTTGAAGTCCACGGGTTCAGGGATTCTGGGAGTTGAAGTCCACGGGTTCAGGGATTCTGGGAGTTGAAGTCCACGGGTTCAGAAATTCTGGGAGTTGAAGTCCACGGGTTCAGGGATTCTGGGAGTTGAAGTCCACGGGTTCAGGGATTTTGGGAGTTGAAGTCCACGGGTTCAGGGATTCTGGGAGTTGAAGTCCACGGGTTCAGGAATTCTGGGAGTTGAAGTCCACGGGTTCAGGGATTCTGGGAGTTGAAGTCGACAGACTCAGGGATTCTGGGGATTGAAGTCCAGAGACTCAGGGATTCTGGGAGTTGAAGTCCACGGGTTCCGGGATTCTGGGAGTTGAAGTCCACGGGTTCCGGGATTCTGGGAGTTGAAGTCCACAGATCTTAAAGGCGCCGTGGTTGGACATTCCTTGTGTAGACAAATCAGTGTCCAGACAAATCCTGTCCCACTGGTTAATAGGTTAATCCGCTGCTAGGAAGTTTCTCCTTAATTCCAGGTTGCTTCTCTCCTCGGTTAGTGTCCATCCATTGCTTCTTGTCCTGCCTTCTGGTGCTTTGGAAAATAAATTGACCACCTTCCTTTTGGGGGGCAGCCCCTCAAATACTGGAAGACTGCTATCATGTCCCCCCTTTTTTCTAGACTGGCCAAACCCAAAACCTGCAACCGCCCTTCCTATATTTTAGTCTCCAGGTTTTTAAATCATCTTAGTTGCTTTTCTCTGTTCTTTTTCCAAAGCCTCAACACCTTTTTTGTAACATGGAGACCAAAACTGGATGTAATACTCCAGCTGTGGCCTTACTAAAGCTTTCCAAAGCGGTGCTAATACTAATACACTTGACTTTGAGTCTATCCCTCCCTTGGTTTCCCTCCTTCCTTCTTTCCTTCCTCAGATGCGTTAGTCACCCCAGAGCTAATGGCTCCCAAGTTGACATAACACTAAACGCACCAATAAAAGCCATCGTCGCCTTGTCAGAAGCCTTGTCTGATGAAACGATCTATCAGTTAAAATAAAAACCCGAGGAAGGCCTGCAATCAATTAAAAGCCGGAACCGCCTTGCAAAAACGATGTAATAATCCCAGAGAGAAGAAAGTGGGGGAGGAATAGGGAATTCACCCATCAAAACGGAAAGGGAAGCGGCTTGAATAATGGAGACTCTGGATGGTCCTCTACATACAACCAAAATTTGCAACCTGAATTTGCATTGCCGAGCAAAGTGTTCTGAGTCAGCTCCCCCAAATACGACAAACCCTCTGAAGTGAAGTGAAAAGATTCCTTTATTAGGAGCGCCGGCAGGCCCGGCAAAAAAATTTCTCTCTCACACGCAGGCACACAAGTCTATCCGGCAGGGAGAAATGAACTATTGTCTTCCACAACTCTTCATCTCCGCCTCCTGCCTTTTATCCCCAGAGCCAGGGGCTTCGCTAGCAGCAGTGGCTTTTCCATCCCAGGGACTGGCTCATAGATTTCCACTGCTCTCCTCTCCTCTCCCTTCTGCATATCCGCACGTCAAGTAGTGGACCAGTGGTGGGATTCAATTTTTTTTTACTACCGGTTCTGTGGGCTTGGCTTGGCTTGGTGGGCATGGCTTGGTGGGCATGGCAGGGGAAGGATATACTGCAAAATCCCCCTCCCCTCCCCACCCCACTAACCTGCTTTCCAGTTCCCTTCTCCTGGGGAGGGCAACCAAAGGAGACCCAGCCGATCAGTTGGGAGGCAGAGAAGAGATGGGGTTGGCAGGGCCAGTCAGAGGCGGGATTGGCCAGTTCTCCCAACTACTCAAATTTTCTGCTACCGGTTCTCCAGAACCTGTTAGAACCTGCTGAATATACCACCTCTGCACTGGACCCAGCTGTTCCTCTTCTTCCTCATCAGCCATTTCCAGACCTGGGAGCTGTTGACTGTCCACCTGAGGACTGTGATGGTCCTGGCTCCATCTCTGTCTGTCTGTCTCTCTCTCTCTCTCTCTGTCTCTGCCTGAGCAGGGGTTGGACTAGATCAGGGGTCGCCAACCTTTTGGACCTCAGGGACCACCAAACCCATAATTTTAAATCCCATGGACCAGAGACCCTGGGAAAATCCCCCCCAAAAAAGTCTGCAGGAAAATTCCTACCGATCGATCATTCTTTTTTTTTTTTTAATAATTTTTTTTTTTTTTTAATAACAAAATAAACATAAACATACCACAAAAACATAAAAAGATCCTTCTTCATAAATTTACATACAGTGCATCGATTGGTTTACCACTTTTTGTGCATCCATTTCCTAGTCACCAGTATAATTATATTACATAATAGCTCATATTATCAATCAACAATTGTATAACCTAATATCATCACTAAAAAAAAAAAAAATCATTTTTAATTTTGTTAATTCATATTTTAACGAGATAACTATAGTTTGCTTAATTTATTTTGCAATAAATCATAAGATCATACCAAATCTACCTTAATAATGTTTTATAAAGATAATATTAAGAAAAAAAAAATTTTTTATGCTAAATCTGAATATTCTATCATTATGTTTTATTATCTAACCATTGATAAAAAAGATCCCAAACTTCATAAAATTGTTTATCTTCTTGTTCTCTGATTTCAAATGTCAATTTGCTCATTTCAGCACAATCCAATATTTTCTTAATAATTTCTTCTTCTGATGGAATTTTCTCACTCTTCCAGTTCTTAGCAAATACAATCCTAGCCGCTGTTAATATATTTACAATCAGATACTTCAAATTTTTATTATATATATCCGGTAAGATTCCCAATAAAAAATCTCTGGTTTCAAGTCTATATGTGTCTTTGTCATTTTTTCCAACCATATGCGTATTTTAGTCCAATATTTTCTAGCGTCCTCACAAGTCCACCACATATGGTAGTATGAGCCCGATCGATCATTCTTTATTTGGGATCGCAGGATACTTCTCCAGCTCCGTTCTCAGGGAGGGAGGGAGGGAGGGAGAGAGAGAGAGAGAGACTTTTGGCTTCATGCAAGGAAAGCAGCAGAAGCCGCAAAAGTCTTTCTTTCTCCCCTCCAAACTCTGCCAGAAATGAGTCTTTGCTGGCGTAGCCTCTTGGAGCAGGATGCCTTGCAGGGTCCCAAAGACTCATTTCTGGCGGAGTTTGGGGGAGAGAAAGAAAGACTTTTGCTGCTTTCCTTGTGTGCAGCCAAAAGCAGAAGAAGAAAGAAGCGGAAAGAAGCAGCCCGGTGGCCAGGCCAGACATATGGGTCGAGTGGGGCAAGTTCCCCCCATCCGCCCTTTCCCCCTTCCCTTTCCTACTGTGTGTTGTTCTCAATTCAAGTGACGCAAGCCTTGTGTTCCCGCGAGTCATGTGGGCGGTGCCGCCTTGTGTTTTGCACAGCCTGGATTAATTGCTTTGGAGGGTGACATTTCTCTGCAGACCACCAAAATTTTTACACGGACCACCAGTGGTCCCCAGCCCACCAGTAGGCGGCCACTGGCCTAGAAGACTTCCAGGGTCCCTTCCAACCCTGTTATTCTACAGTATATTCTATTCTATATTCTAAGTACCCCTTGCAGAAGTCCATTCTAACTTCCAATGGTCACTAATCAACCTGTCAAAAGTCAAGGACCATCTATTGTGTGCAGTTCCTGCTGATGTTTTTGTCTATAGCTGCCATTTTGTACTTTATTATTTCCGGGGCTTTCTTGATCTTCCTTCTTTTTGAAAGGTGTTTCTCGATCAGGTATAAGCTACTCTTTTCTTTCGTCTGTTCTGGCTTTCTTGCACCTGATGATCCCAGCTTGCTGATCCTATTTTCCAGTCCGATTTTCCATTTTGCCTTTTTGTTTTTCCTTTTCTTTGTTGATTTTGCATCCCAGGTAGTCGGTTATTACTGCAGCCATATATTTGATACTATTATATTGGCGTTGTTGTTATTACCTGTAATGAAAAATGACTCTCGGCTGCGTTGTAATGTACCTACAATTATTACACTGTACTTTAATAATGCAGTTTTAATATTATTATGTATGCACACACACACACACGCACATAATGAAATTATTATCTTGTTCTAATCTCACCCTCCTGTATAATTTGGTTCTTAATTATTGTGTTATGGTTTTGTAGCTTTTCAGTGTGGTTGCTGGAAAGGGGAATTGTGAACTGCCGAAAGACAAAATAACAATAACAGAGATAAAAGGCATCTTGGATACCTTCTAGTCCAGCCCTCGACTCAAGCAGAAGACCCTGTACATCCCAGACTAATGAGGAAGGATTACGAATCTGAGAATTTGGGGAGGGGGCTGTAAAAATAGACATGGGCCATCTTAATGATATTAAGGTACAATTTAAAAGTTGGCTACTTGTCCGATAATGTCAGCTAGCTTCAGAAGTTGTATTCAGCCGGTTCGCACTGGTTCTAGGGAACCGGTAGCAGAATTTTGAGTAGTTTGGAGAACTCGCCAATCCCACCTCTGACTGGCTCCACCCCCATCTATTTTCTGACTCCCGAGTCTCAGCTGATTCGCTGGGTCTTCTGTTGCCCTGCCCAGAAGAACGGAGCTGGAAAGTAGGTTAGTCAGGTGGGGTGGAAAGGGGATTTTTAGTAACCCTCCCCCAGGAGTGGGGAGGGAATGGAGATTTTGCAGTATCCTTCCCCTGTCATGCCCACCAAGGCACACCCACCAAGCCATGCCACGCCTACTAAGCCACACCCACAGAACCAGTAGTAAAAAAAATTATGAATCCCACCACTGGCTAGCTTGAGGAAAATAGGAATTGTTGGGTCTCTATGCTACACAAATTTCAATTCTGATTATGGGAAACTGCCATGCACGAAGAAGGAGTCAAACTGGGACCTAGCCTGGAATCCTTGCAAAGCTATCACATTAACACCACAAATCCATAAAAACTTATCTGATACTTCCCAGAAGACAAGTAATCCGTGTAGGAAATTTCTCCTTTGTTCTAAGGTTGGATCTCTCTCCTTGATTCGTTTCCATCTGTTTCTTCTGGGTCTGTCCTCAGCTGCTCTGGTGGCCCTCCAGGAGTTTTAGGGCCAAGGATCCCCAAGAACGAGAGGCTTCAAAGGCAGAAATATGGACGTCTATAAAATTTTCAGGCAGTCAGAACAGTGGTGGGATTCAGAAATTGTTTACTACCGGTTCTGTGGGTGTAGTTTGGTGGGCGTGGCTTGGTGGGCGTGGCTTGGTGGACGTGGCAGGGGAGGGATACTGCAAAATTTCCATTCCCTCCCACAACACTGTCAACTCATAAAACATTCCTACGCCTGTTTTAATAGTTGCCATAAAAAAGGGGAAGGAGAGGAAGGAAGTCTGGAAGAGCAGTGAAGCGGTTTGAAAGCAAAAGTACATTCCAACACTTTATCTTTAAAAGATTGTAACTAAACTACCAGAGCTTTTGCCCGGGAGTATATTTAATTGGAGAATGTGATTGATGACACCCACCCTTGAATGTGCTCAGTTGGAGAGTCTGATTTATGACACACCAAGGGGGGAGGGGGGAAACAGTGTCACAGGGGACTGGAAATGATGTATCCAGGGCAGTGCCAGTCTGTCGCTTTTAATAAATCCTTTGAAGTTTTTTGAAGTTTGGCTCGAGAATCATGATTTGGGGGATTGCTGGAATCCTGACACTAACCTGCTTTCCACCTCCATTCTTCTGTGCAGGGCAACCAAAGAAGACCCAGACGATCAGCTGGAACTCAATGGGAGGCAGAGAAGAGATGGGGTTGGCGGGGCCAGTCAGAGGTGGGATTGGCTGGTTCTCCGAACTACTCAAAATTTCCGCTACCGGTTCTCCAGAACTGGTCCGAACCAGCTGAATATACCACCTCTGAGTCAGAACAATGAATGAGTGGGACACCTTGCCTCCCCAGGTTGTGGCTGCTCCGTCACTGAAGATCTTCAAGAAGAGATTGGAGAGCCATTTGTCTGAAATGGTACAGGTCGCCCGCAACTTACAACAGTTCATTTAGTGACTATTCAAAGTTACAACGGCCCTGCAAAACGTGACTTAGGACCATTTTTTTCACACTTACAACCGTTGCAGCATCCCCAGGGTCACCTGATCCAACTTCAGATGCTTAGCAGCCGACTCATATTTACGACGGTTGCATTTTCCCCGTGGGGGTGGGATCCTCTTCTGACAAGCCAAGTCAATGGAGAAGCCAGATTCGCTTAACAATGGTGTGATTAAATGAACAACTGCGGTGATTTACTTTAACAAATGTAGCAAGAGAGGTCATGGAATGGGGCAAAACTCACTTAACAACTTGCCTTGCTTAGCAACTGAAATGTTGGGCTCAATCCTGGTTGTATGTCAAGGACTACCTGTGCAGTGTGTGGTTTGGGGTGCCTTCCTGGAACCTTTTGAGCCTAAAGGTTATTTTGGAGATGTATGTATGTATGGTGGCTCGGCGGTTAAGATGCTGAGGTTTGAGACCCCAACGCCACGGGAAGGGGCGAGCTCCCGTCTTCACCTCATCTCCTGCCAACCTAGCAGTTCGAAAGCATGAAAGTGCAAATAGATTAATAGGCACCACTTCAGTGGGAGGGTCACAGCGCTCTGTGATGTCATGCTAGTCACGTGAACACGGAAATGTCTCGTGACAATGTTGTCAGGATTCCGGCAGTTCCCTCCATTTAAATCATGAGTCTCGAGCCAAACTTCCAAAACTTCAAAAGGATTTATTGGGCGTTAATATGACGGCATGACCTGGGTGTAGCCGACTCTGAGACACATCATTCACTGTCACCCTTGACCCTGGTTTTCTCCCTACCCCTCTGGGTGGTTCCTAATTCATATCCTCCAATGGGACACCTCCATAGCCCAGGGTCATCAATCAGGCTCTCCAGTTAGAATTTTTCCCGGCAGAAAATTCGGTCACCTAGTTACTATCTTTGAAAACATTTGTGGAATGCGCTTTTGATTTCCAAGCTGCCACACTGCCTCCCCCTCCCTCCCTTTCTGCTGGCAACTCTAAAAAGACCATAGAAATATTTTATGAGTTGACACCTAGCAGTTCAAAAGCATGAAAGTGCGAAGGGTCACAGCACTCCATGATGTCATACTGGTCACATGACCACGGCAATGTCTTTGGACAATGTTGGCTCAATGGCCCTGAAATGTGGTCGTAATTCGAGGGCTACCCGAATAGACTTTCCTGCCTGAGCAGCTGGTTGGATTAGAACAGTGGTCACCAACCAGTGGGCCGGGAACCACTGGTGGCCCACAAGAAAATTTTGGTGGTCTGCAAAGAAATGTAACCCCCAAAGCAATTAAGCCAGGCTGTGAGGGAACACAAGGCTGAGCCACCCACATGGCCCGCGGGAACACAAAGCTTGCGTCGCTTGCACCGCAAACAACACGAAGTGGTGAGGGGTGTGGGGAAGGGCAGAGGGGGGGAGTTGTCCCACTCGCCCCACGTGCCTGGCCTGGCCACCGGGCTGCTTCTTTCCGCTTCTTTCTTTCTTCTTCTGCTTTTGGCTGCACACAAGGAAAGCAGCCAAAGTCTTTCTTTCTCTCCTCCAAACTCCGCCAGAAATGAGTCTTTGGGACCCTGCAAGGCCTCCTGCTCCAAGAGGCTGAGCCGGCAAAGACTCATTTCTGGCGGGGTTTGAGGGAGAGAAAGAAAGACTTCTGCGGCTTCTGCTGTTTTCCTTGCAAGAAGCCAAAAGTCTCTCCCTTTCTCTCTCTCCTTCCCCCTGAGAATGGAGCTGGAGACGGTATCCTGCGATCCCAAATAAAGAACGATCGATCGGTAGGAAAATGGGGTGGGGAATTTTCCTGCAGACTTTTTGGGGGATTTTCCCAGGGTCTCTGGTCCGCGGGATTTAAAATTATGACTTGGGCGGTCCCTGAGGTCCAAATGGTTGGTGACCCTTGGACTAGATGACCTACGAGGTCCCCTTTCAACTCCGTTATTCTGTAGGTTGAGTTTCAAACCAGATAATATCTGGTTAAAAAAAGAGCTAGCTAGTCCCAATCCTACCATCGTATCTCTCTGCTGGCAGGAAAGCCAGGAACCATCTGCAGAAGGTGAATAGCTGGTTCCATTCATATGTCTTCGTATTCATAAGCGCGCGGACCAACGGCTCCCACGTAGAGGACCTCTTGACTTACTCCGGAGTGTCAACAAGCCACCTGGTGAGCGGAGAAGGTCCTCTTGCCTCCCTCCTTTGTTTGAACTAAAGCTTCGCTGGAAGGATTGATGGCGACTCCGGGATTTATGCCTGGCACTCAAAAGAGGCCCCTTCCTGGGGAGGAGACAGGTGGCTCAGCCGTAAGAAGCAAAGGCAGGAGACAGGTGTCCCTAGCTAAGTAGCTACCTGGATAGAGGAGAGTCACCTGTTTCCGCCCATCGGTGTTTAATTCATCAAAATAGAGTTGAAAAGGACCTTGGAGGTAGAATTAGAATTATTAAGGTAAAGGTTCCCCTCGCACCTGCACGCTAGTCGTTTCTGGCTCTAGCGGGCGGTGCTCATCTCCATTACAAAGCCAAAGAAGAGCCAGCGCTGTCCGAAGACGTCTCCGTGGTCACGTGGCCGGCAGGACTAAACGCCGAAGACACTCAGAAAGCCGTTTCCTTCCTACCAAAGGGGTCCCTATTTTTCTACTTGCATTTTTTTTTTTACGGGCTTTCGAACTGCTAGGTTGGCAGAAGCTGCTGGGACAAGGAACGGGAGCTCACTCCGTGACGTGGCGCTGGGGATTCGAACCGCCGAACGGCCGACCTTTCTGATCGACAAGCTCAGCGTCTTAGCCACTGAGCCAACGCGTCCCTTTAGAGTGATTAGAATTGAATGGGAGAGGAGAGAAAGGAATGGAATGGAATAGAACAGAGGAAGAACAGAATAGGGACAGGGCAGGACAGGAAAACAGAACAGAACAGGAACAGAACAGAACAGAACAGAAATAGATGATGGATAGAATAGGATGGGGTGGGGTGGGGTGGAGACTGGAGAGTGGAACAGAATGGAACAGAATGGAAGATGGAAAGAAAGAAAGAAAGAAAGAAAGAAAGAAAGAAAGAAAGAAAGAAAGAAAGAAAGAAAGAAAGAAAGAAAGAGAGAGAGGGAGGGAGGGAGGGAGGGAGGGAGGGAGGGAGGGAGGGAGGGAGGGAGGGGAGGGAGGGAGGGAGGGAGGAAAGGAAGGAAGGAAGGAGGAAGGAAGGGAAGGAAGGAAGGAAGGAAGGAATGAGGAAGGAAGGAAAGAGAGAGAGGGAGGGAGGGAGGGAGGAAGGAAGGAAGGAAGGAAGGAAGGAAAGAAAGAAAGAAAGAAAGAAAGAAAGAAAGAAAGAAAGAAAGAAAGAAAGAAAGAAAGAAAGAAAGAAAGAAAGAAAGAATCACCCACATTTTCCTAGAGGCTTCCAGATTAAAACGTTCTCTGAAAACTCCACCAGATTTTAAGAGGCAGCTGGAGCCTTTTGCAGAGATTAACCCCCCTTCCTTCCTCTCCATTTCTTTCTCTCCCTCCCCCCTTCCTTCCCACCTCCCTCTGCATTTCTTTCTTTCCCTCCTTCCTTCTTTCTTCCTTCCTCTCTCCTCCCCTTCCATTATCCTTCCTTCTTTCCTTCCCTCCCTCCCTCCTTCCTTCCTTCCTCCCTCCCTCCTTCCCTCCCACCTTCCCTCTCTCCCCGCCTTTCTTCTTCCCTCTCTTTCCTTCCTTATTCCCTCCTTCCCTCCCTTTCTTCTTCCCTCCCTTCTTCCTTCCCACCCTCCCTTCCTTCTTCCCTCCTTATCTGCTGATCTACTTGGCTATACAGGAAGTCCTTGACTTCCAACCATTATTTTAGTGGCCATTTGAAGTGAAATAAGTGACTTACAGCCCGTTTCCACACTTAACAACCCGGCCAGCATCCCCAATGGTCCTGTGTTCGAGATTCAAGTACCCCCCCACACACACACACACCAGCCTCCCACATGCAAAAATCCATTGGGGAAGCCATTTTCTTCCTTTCCTCCCTTCTCCTCCCTCCCTCCCTTCCATTATCCTTCCCTCTCTCCCTGCCTTCCTTCTTCCCTTCCTACCTTCTTCCCTCCCTTCTTTCCTTCCTTGTTCCCTCCCTCCCTCCCTTCTTCCCTCCCTCCTTCCTTCCTGCCTTCCTCCCTCCCTCCCTTCTTCCCTCCCACAATTCACTTAACAACTGCAGTGATTCACTTAACAACCGTGGCAAAAAGAAGTCACAAAAGGGGGCAAGACTCACTCCACAACTGTCCTGCTTAGCAAGGAAAATTTTGGTCTCAGTTGTGGTCCTAAATCAAGAACTACCAATGGACTTCAAAGGAGGTTGGACTTGGTCTCCTTGATGGCTATGTAGGGATTCTAGGCTGGTTCCTCTTTTAACTCCACCGCCCCCCAGTGGCCCCTGTGGGAATACAACCATTGTTTCAAAGTGGCTTATTATGGGACCGGAATTGGATCCGGAGCTTGAAAAACAGCATGGCAGCCACCCCGGTTTTCTTGTCACCCCAAGAAAGTGTGCCTCCCCCTGATTCTCCCTGCCTCCCCCCCCTCCCCCCGTTTTTCAGAAAAAAATATTCTTAACACTGGTACACCACAGGGTTGCATGTGGAGCCCCTTACTCTATACTCTGTATGTGCACGTCTGCACTCCCACTCACGCTAGTAATACTCTTGCTAAATTTGCAGGTGATACAACAATGATAGGACTCATCTCCAGTGGGGGATGAGTCTTCCTACCGAGATGAGGTGGACCGACGGTTGCTTTCGTGGTGTGGAGACAACAACTTGGTCCTCAACACCAAGAAGACCAAGGAGACGGTAGTGGACTATATCGAAGGAACAGGTCAGACATCCAGCCCTTGCTTATCAAGGGAGACCGAGGGGAGCCAGTGGCCAGTTTGAAGTTTCTGGGTATTACCCTAAAAGAGGACCTGACCTGGGGGGCTCACATTGCAACCCTGGTCAAAAGGCCCCAGCAGAGATTAGACTACCTGAGGCTTCTCAGGAAACAACTGGATGGAAAACTGCTGGTGACCTTCTACCGCTGCACCATAGAGAGTATTTTAATTTATTGCACACCTGTATGGTTTGCCAATTGCATAATGGCAGATAGGACAATGCTCCAAAGGGTTAATGTCATTGCCCAGAAGATCCTGGGTTGTCCTCTCCCCTCTTTGGAAGAGTTTTATAGCTCCTGCTGCCTTAAGAAAGTTCAAAACATCCTCAAAGATCCATCTCATCCTGGGAACCCTTTTTTTTTTTTTGAACTATTACCATCTAGCAGACGGTACAGAATAATAATAAAAACAAGGACAAATAGGCTGAAAAACAGCTTCTATCCCAGGGCAGGAGCTCTTTTGAATTCTACTATATTGTGCGGTGTTGGTGTGGTGTCAGGGGTTTTGAGGGTTCAACGTGTGGAGTGTGAAGGATGTGTCTTTGCGTTTATTTTCATGGTCATGATGTGCACTTGAAGATGGTGTTTGATTTCGTTGTACGAGGTGCAATGACAATAAAGTAAAGTAAAAATAAATAAAACCAGATCTTCCCGGGGTTCGTCCTGGCTGGGAAAAGCCGGGAACATGTCACGTTCTGCCTTCCACAGCCAGGCGTGGCCGAATCCACCAAGAGCCAAATGAGAAATATAATGACGGCCAGGAAATGCAAAAAAAAAAAAATAAGAATAATAATAAAGGGATAATTCTGTGAGCTGCTTAATGTATGCAAATGAAGCCGGGCTTAATCTGCGGGGGTTTTTAAAGATTTGGGAGGAGGCGGTTTGGGTTGTTTCCTCAACTAAGCCGTTGTTTCTCCAACTTGCCAACTTGAAGGCATTCCCAGAATTCCCCAGCCAGGATATTTGGGAGCGGGGAAGGGGGGCCTAAAGGTTCCCACGATTGGGAGTTTTCTTTAGTGGCCTACAGCAAGTTCTTAAAAATTATCCTTCCTTTTTCCCCTCCCTTCCTGTCTTCCTTCTTCTTTTTTCCTCTCTCACTTTGTCCCTTCCTTCCTTCTTCCCTTCCTTTTTTTCCCTTCTCACCGTCCCTTCCTTCCTCTCACTTTTCTCCTTCTTTCTTTCCTGCCTTCCTTCTTCCCTCCCTCCTCTCTCCTCTTCACCCCTTCACTCACTCCTTCTCTCCCTCCCCTCCACTCCTTCCTTCCTCTCTCCCTCTCCCTCTACTTCTCTGCCTCTCTTGCTCCTTTCTTTCCTTCGTCCTTCCCTTCTTTCTTTCTTCCCCCTCTCTCTCACCCTCCTTCATTCTTCCTTCCTCTATCTTTCGTTCCTGCTTTTCTTTCTTCTTTCCTTTCTCTCTCTCCTCTTCCTTCCTCCCTTCTTTCTTACTTCCTTCCCTCTCCCTCCCTCCTTTCATTCTCCTTCCTTTCTCTCTCTCTTTCCTTCCTGCTTTTCTTTCTTTCTTTTTCTTTCTTCTTTCCTTTCTCTCTCTCTTTCTTCCTTCCTTCCTCCATCCCTCTTTCTTTCTTTTTCTTTCTTCTTTCTTTCTTTCTCTCTTTCTTCCTCCCTCTTTCTTTCTTTTTCTTTCTTCTTCCCTTTCTCTCTCTCTCTTCCTTCCCTTCCTCCTCCCTCCCTCTCATCCTCCTTCCTTCCTCTTCCTCTTTCCTTCCTGCTTTCCTTTCTTTATCTTTCTTCTTTCCTTTCTCTCCTTCTTTCTTTCTTCCTCCCTCTTTCTTTCTTTTTCTTCCTTTTTCCTTTCTCTCTCTCTTTCCCTCCTTCCTCCTCCCTCCCTCTCATCCTCCTTCCTTCCTCTTCCTCTTTCCTTCCTGCTTTCTTTTCTTTATCTTTCTTCTTTCCTTTCTCTCTCTCTTTCTTTCCTCCTCCCTCTTTCTTTCTTTTTCTTCCTTCTTTCCTTTCTCTCTCTCTTTCCTTCCTTCCTCCTCCCTGCCTCTCATCCTCCTTCCTTCTTCCTTCCTCTCTCCCTCTCTTTCCTTCCTGATTTTCTGTCTTTTTCCTTCTTTCTTTATCTTTCTTTCGTTTTCTTTCTTCTTTCCTTTTTCCTCTCTCTCTCTTTCCTTCCTCCCTCTTTCTTTTTTCCTTCCTTTCTTCCTTCCTTCCTTCCTTCCTTCCTTCCTTCCTTCCTTCCTTCCTTCCTTCCTTCCTTCCTTCCTTCCTTCCTTCCAATACTCACTTGAAAATCAACACGAGCCATTCCTTTCCCGAAGCAAACACCAAGCATGAGAAGAAGGCCACTGATTATTGTTCCTTAAAGACGAGGAGGAATATCTTGCGCAGTAAAACGATGAACAAAGTGTTCAAATAAGGAGCACATTTTGCTCTGGGACTTTTGTACAGGTCTCTCCGGGCCTTCACATCCCTGGCTGGTGACTCACAATAAAACACCACCCCACCCCGTGGAGTTAATGCAAGATCTTGGCAACCTATAACCCCTAATTTTTGCATTTAAAGCCGGCGTTAAGCTTTCAGGTGGTTGAAGCAAACCACCTGTAATGACTCTTTCCTTTCAACGTTCAGTCCAAGGGCAGTTTGATCACCAAGGGGTGTCCTATCCATTGTCAAAAGGGTCTCTCAGCCTTCCTTCAATTAAACCTCACCTTTCCTTGCCAGCATCTCCGTACTGTTTTCGTGTTGTTGGCGTTGTTGCATTTTGTTTGACTTCACTTTACTTTTCGTTTTTTTTTCCCCAGGAAGCAGATCTAGGACAACCTCCAGGTAAGCCAACAGAAATCAGATTTAAGAAAGAAAAAAACCCAGATAAAACAGATCATCAGAGTTGGAAGGGACCTTGTAGGTCATCTAGTCCAACCCCCCTCCCAAGCAGGAGACCCTATACACAGTGTTGGTGAACCTTTTCAGCACCGAGTGCCGAAAATTGGAAGAGCAGCTCATTGGCGCACACGTTGTTGCCGGGAAGCTGAGCTTCTGGTTTCCGGTGAACACATGCGCACCGGCCACCTGGTCTTCCAGTTTCTGGCGTCCATGAGCGGATGAAGACCAGCTGACCAGCACGCATAAGCATACTGGAAAACGGAAGCTCAGCTTCCTGGCGCGCACATGTGCCCCGGCCACTTGGTTTTACAGTTTCTGGTGCTCCTGTGCGCGCAAAGACCACAGGCACGCCAGAACCCGGGAGAGCGAGGAAGGTGAGGGCTGACGTGCCCGGAGAGATGGCTCTGCGTGCCACTTGGGGCGCATGTGCCATAGCTTTGCCAACACGGCCTTACACCATTTCTGACAGGTGGCCATCCAGTCTCTTCTTGAAAGCTTCCAGGGATGAAGCTCCCACAATTTCTTCTGTTCCATGGGCTGATTGTTCTCCCTGTCAGAAAGTTCCTCCTTATTTCCAGATTGAATCTCTCCTTGTTCAGTTTCCATCCATTATTCCTTGTCTGGCCTTCGGGTGCCTTGGAGAATAGCTTGACCCCCCTTCTCCTCACTGTGGCAGCCCCTCAAATATTGGAAGGCTGCTCTCCTGTCTCCCCTGGTCCTTCTCTTCACCAGACTAGCCAGGCCCAGTTCCTGCAACCGTTCCTCATATATTTTAGTCTCCAGTCCCCTCATCCTCCTGGTTGCTCTTCTCTGCACTCTTCCTAGAATCTTCTGGTGGCAAGCTGTTCCACTGGTTAATCATTATAATTGTCAGAAAATTTCTCTTTATTTCTAGGTTGAATCTCTCCTTGATCAGTTTCCATCCTTTTGCTTCTCGTCCTGCCGTCTTCTCGTGCTTTGGAGAACGGCTTGACCCCCTTCTCTTCTTTGGGGCAGCCCTCAAATATGGGAAGGCTGCCCATCCTGTCTCCCCTGGTCCTTCTCTTCCTTAGAGTAGACCTACCCGGTTCCTACAACCGTTCTACATATGTTTGAGCCTCCAGTCCCCTAATCCTCCTGGTTGCTCTTCTCTGCACTTTTTCTAGAGTCTCGGCGTCTTTTTTTCATCTCTTCTTTGTGGCAAGCCCTGAGATATTGGCAGATTGCTATCATGTCACTCCATCCTTCTTTTCCTTAAACTAGACATGTCTTCTGTCCTTCCATGGCTTGCTCAGATGTCTCTTTCTTTCTTTCTTTCTTTCTTTCTTTCTTTCTTTCTTTCTTTCTTTCTTTCTTTCTTTCTTTCTTTCTTTCTTTCTTTCTTTCTTTCTTTCTCTCTCTCTCTCTCTGTCTCTCTCTCTCTCTCTGTTAGTTCCTGCAACTGTTCATCATATGTTTTAGCCTCCAGTCCCCTCATCATCCTGGTTGCTCTTCTCTGCCCTTTTTCTAGAGTCTCGGCGTCTTTTTTTCATCTCTTCTTTGTGGCAAGCCCTGAGATATTGGGAAACTGCTATCATGTCACTCCATCCTTCTTTTCCTTAAACTAGACATGTCTTCTGTCCATCCATGGCTTGCTCAGATGTCTCTTTCTTTCTTTCTTTCTTTCTTTCTTTCTTTCTTTCTTTCTTTCTTTCTTTCTTTCTTTCTTTCTTTCTTTCTTTCTTTCTTTCTTTCTCTCTCTCTCTCTCTCTCTCTCTGTTCTGTCTCTGTTAGTTCCTGCAACTGTTCATTGTATGTTTTAGTCTCCAGTCCCCTAATCATCCTGGTTGCTCTTCTCTGCACTTTTTTTAGAGCCTCAAACTCTTTTTTATAGTGTGGTGACCAAAACTGGATGCAGGACTCTAGGTGTGGCCTTACTAAGGGTTTACAGAGCGGTATTAGTGCCTCCTTTGATCCAGTGAAGATATTAGCACTCATCTGGAGAGATTCCTTCTCCCTTCCTCTGCCTGGATTCAGGGAGGGACCTTGGAGGTCTTCTAGTCCAACCCCCAGCACAAGCAGGAAATCCTATACAGGTAGTCCTCGACTTACAATGACAATTGAGTCCAGTGTCTATCTTGTTAAGTGAGAAAAATCTGTTGTGAGCTTTGCTCCGTTTTACAACCTCTCTTGCCACCGATGTTAAATGAATCACAGCAGTTCTTAAGGGAGTCACATGGTCGTTAAGTGAATCTGGCTTCCCCATGGACTTGGCCTGTCATGTGACCCCAGGACACAACCATCATAAATATGAGTCAATTACTAAGTGTCCAGATTTGGATCGCTCGTGACTATGGGCACACTGCAACGGTCGTTAAGTGTGACAAACGGTCCTATGTCCCTTTCCTCAATGCCATTGTAACTAAACAAAGAGTTGTAAGTCGAAGATTACCTGTGTTCCATGCCATGCCATGCCATCTTATTCCGCTCCATTCTCTTCTGGCCTCGCTTTACAAACCCAAGATTTGATCATACATCGCTTTTCTTGGGGGTGTTGTGGTCCGCCAGTGGCCAGAAGAGCTGGCGGCAGACTCAGACATTGAGGAGGTTGGGCCAATCCTGGAGTCTGAAGAAGGCTCTGACAAGGGCTCTGCGTCAGAGGCAGAGATGGGTCCAGGGCTGCCTGACAGTTATCAGCTGCCTTTGGAATCGGAGATCAGTGGGGAAGACGAATAGCTGGAGCCTGTTCCCAGTGTGCACATGCACAGAGCTGCTAGGAGAAGGGAACAGTTTAAAGAACAAGAGTCAACTTGGAAGTAAAGGCACAGATGGACGGCGAATGGCCCCTCCTATAAGGATTAAAAGAGGAGCAAAAGGGGAGGGGGCTTTTGCAGGGGACAATTAGTTCAATTCATTAGGGCGAAAATCTGAGGTGGTATTCATCAGGTTCTGACCGGTTCTATAGAACCGGTAGCGGAAATTTGGAGTGGTTCGGAGAACCGGTCAATCCCACCCCTGACTGGCCCCGCCAACCCCATCTCTTCTCTGCCTCCCATTGAGTCCCAGCTGATCGGCTGGGTCTCCTTTGGTTGCCCTGCTCAGGAGAACGGAGCTGGAAAGCAGGTTAGTGGGGTGGGGAGGGAAGGGGGATTTTGTTGTATATCCTTCCCCCTGCCACGCCCACCAAGCCACACCACGCTCACAGAACTGATAGTAAAAAAATTTTGAATCCCACCACTAGTGAAGGTCTGTTCCTGACTGCTTGCCAAATAATTGCTGCTACAGCGTGGCGTTTGGAAGCTATCGGCCTGGTGACTCTCCAAGCCTGATAAAGGTCCGTGGTTGTAAATCACTCTTGAAAGACTTGTTGGCCGGGACTTTGCTGGATGGATGCGAATGAAAGGAATTCCCATTAGCCTAATAAAAAAAAGGCAGTTTTGTTGAGACGAGGAATCAGCTTCGTGATTTTGTGAAGCCCAGGTCAGAACAGGCAGGCCGTTCGTAACTTTCGAATGGTCATTAAGTCGAGGACTACCCCGGACCGCAATTCACACCGAGGTCGTCCCAACGTGGTCGTCGGAGGAAGAAGAAGAGTTGTGCTTTTGTGGGAAAAATAAAGAAAGGAAAATAAATAAATTCACCTCCTGCCCAAGGAGCCACAGACAATGTCCATTTGAATACAGAGCAAGGCAGAAGGGAAAGGCAGCAGTGGGAGGAATTAACGAGCAGGCAAGCCATCCGGTAATTAATTGATAAATAACGTTGCCTTCTAAAGAAAAGAAAGCCAAGGGGAATTTATCTCGCCCAAGGCAGAGCTGGAAATTCTCTCATCTTCTACCTTGCAGATAAGAGCACCGAGCTGCCATCGCTGGACTTTAAAGCTTAAGAGGTATCTGTGGTCCGAGAGACAGAAAAAAGGAAAATAAAAATGAGAGGAAGGCGCAGGAGGGGAGGGCATGAATGCACGGAAGCCTGTGCAAAATGTGCACACATGCACACACACGCGCGCGCACACACACACAAACAAACCCTGGGCTCCTGAAAAGCACACGCCTGCAGAGCATTTCATGCTGGCATTGTTGTTGATTGAGCTGTAAGCTTCAAAGCATTTGAGGCAGGATTATAAAGTTATCACTGAGACAGAGAGAGAGACAGAGAGACAGAGACAGGGAGACAGAAAGAGAGACGGGGAGAGACGGAGAGAGACAGAGACAAAAGAGAGAGAGAGACCAAAAGAGAGACAGAGATGAAGAGAGAGAGAGACACAGAGAAACAGAGACACACACAGAGAGGGAGACAGAGACAGAGATGAAGAGAGAGAGAGAGAAACAGAGAGAGACACAGAGAGGCAGAGAGAGGCAGACAGAGAAACACACACAGAGAGAGACAGAGAGACAGACAGAGAGACAGAGACAGAGAGAGGGGGAGATAGAGACAGAGATGAAGAGAGACACACACACAGAGAGAGAGAGAGAAACAGAGAGACAGACAGAGACAGAGACAGAGAGAGACAGAGATGAGAGAGAGGGAGAAAAACAGAGAGAGACACAGAGAAACAGAGAGAGACACAGAGAGGCAGAGAGAGGCAGACAGAGAAACACACACAGAAAGAGACAGAGAGACAGACAGAGAGACAGAGACAGAGAGAGGGGGAGATAGAGACAGAGATGAAGAGAGACACACACACACAGAGAGAGAGAGAGAAACAGAGAGACAGACAGAGACACAGAGACACAGAGACAGAGAAAGACAGAGACAGAGAGAGGGGGAGATAGAGACAGAGATGAAGAGAGACACACACACAGAGAGAGAGAGAGAAACAGAGAGACAGACAGAGACACAGAGACACAGAGACAGAGAAAGACAGAGACAGAGAGAGACAGAGATGAGAGAGAGGGAGAAAAACAGAGAGAGACACAGAGAAACAGAGAGAGACACAGAGAGACACACAGAGAGAGAGAGAGACAGAGATGAAGAGAGAGAGAGGCAGAGACACAGAGAGAGACACAGAGACAAAGAGAGACAGAGACAGAAAGAGAGACAGACAGAGAGGCAGAAGAGAGACGAAGAGAGAGAGAGGCAGACAGACGGAGAGAGACATAGAGAGAGAGGGAGGGAGGGACAGAGAGAGACAGAGACAAAGAGAGACAGAGACAGAAAGAGGGAAAGAGAGAAACAGAGAGAGGGATACAGAGACAAAGAGAGAGAGAGACGAAGAGAGAGAGAGATGCAGAGAGACAGAGAGGTGGGGGAGAGAGGGAGGAATGGAGGGAGGGACAGAGAGGGACAGAGAGAGACAGAGACAGAAAGAGGGAAAGAGGCCAGGGGCTTAAAGGTGTAATGATGAATGTTTCAAGCAAGGAGCAAAGGAACCTAAACGTTCACCCAGAAAAGGAAAGATTTAAGAATTGGCGCTCCAAATTCCCCCGCTAAGCTGAACACGTCCATGACCTCTGCTTTTCTTAACGGAATGACAGAGTTGGAAGGAGACCTTGGAGATCTTCTAGTCCAACCCCCTGCTCTGGCAGGAGACCTGATACCCTTTCAGACAAGTGGTTGTCTAGACTCTTCTTTAAAAGACTCCAGTGATGGAGAGCACTCACAGCTTCTGGTGGCGGGCTGTTCCACTGGTTAATTGTCCTCACTGTTAGGAAGTTTCTCCTTAATTCCAAGTTGCCTCTCTCCTTGATTAGTTTCCATCCGTTGCTTCCTGTCCTACCTTCAGGTGCTTTGAAGAATAGCTTGACCCCCCTAGTCTTCGTAGGAGCCCCTCAAATATTGGAAGATGCTATCATGTTCCTCCTCCTCCTCCTCCTCCTCCTCCTCCTCCTCCTCCTCCTCCTCCTCCTCCTCCTCCTCCTCCTCTTTTCCATTAAACTAGACCTACCCAATTCCAGCAACCATTCTTCCTATGTTTTAGCCTCCAGTCCCCTAATCCTCTTTGTTGCTCTTCCTTAAACTCTTTCTAGAATCTCAACGTCTTATTTGCATGGCCACCAAAACTGGGTGCAGTCCTCCAACTGTGGCCTTACCAGGGATCTATAAAGTAGTATTTTAATTTGTTAATAAATCTTAATAAACGTGATACTAATAAGATGCGCATTGTCATCGTTATCATTGACTGCCGTACATTTTCTGACATTTCCCCACTAATTTTTAATAGGACTCAACCTCCCATACATACCAGGTGTTCTGCGGGACCTTCTACATTTGGCAGATGTTCTTCGTCAACAGGTTGTTATCCCTGCAGACTTCTAGCCCTGGGCAAGCCGTGGGGTGCTGGTGTAAAAATGTAGGCTCCAACTGTGAAATTTAATACCAGTAGAAGGGAAGGCTCGTAACTCAGGGTTGAACAGTGAGATCCTTGGTGTTCTCTGAGCTTGGTGGTTTTCTTGCAGACCCAACTAGGTGACATCATCAGTGCTAGAAGGGGTTTGCAGGGAAGAGGAGGAGAGGAGGAGGAGGAGGAGGAGGAGGAGGAGGAGGAGGAGGAGGAGGAGGAGGAGGAGGAGGAGAGGAGGAGAGGAGGAGGAGGAGGAAGAGAACTGGGGGTCCTTGGTGCTCTCAGAGAGAACTTGGGGTCCTTGGTGCTCTCTGAGCTTGGTGGCTTTCTTTCAGATATTTTATGACCCAACTAGGGAACATTATCACTGCTAGAAGGGAGTGGGGTTTGCGAGGAGGAGGAGGAGGAGGAGGAGGAGGAGGAGGAGGAGGAGGAGGAGGAGGAGGAGGAGGAGGAGGAGGAGGAGGGAGGAGGAGGAGGAGAACTGTGGGGTCCTTGGTGCTCTCTGAGCTTGGTGGCTTTCTTTCAGATATTTTATGACCCAACTAGGGAACATTATCACTGCTAGAAGGGAGTGGGGTTTGCGAGGAGGAGGAGGAGGAGGAGGAGGAGGAGGAGGAGGAGGAGGAGGAGGAGGAGGAGGAGGAGGAGGAGGAGGAGGAACTGTGGGGTCCTTGGTGCTCTCTGAGCTTGGTGGCTTTCTTGCAGATATTTCATGATCCAACTAGGTAGCATCATCAGTGCTAGAAGGGAGTGGGGTTTGCATGAGGGAGGAGGAGGAGGAGGAGGAGGAGGAGGAGGAGGAGGAGGAGGAGGAGGAGGAGGAGGAGAGGAGGAGGAGGAGGAGGAGGAGCTGTGGGGTACTTCTTGCAGATGTTTCTGTGATGATGCGGGGCGTGGCACAAAAGCAACAAAGTCACAAAAATAGGTAAAGTCAATACCTCCAACTTGGCCCTCAATGTCCAGTTATCCTTGGCTGGATATCAAACTCTTCCAAAAGCAGTCTACGGAGGGAGTAAATGCAGTCCGAAACCAAAGTAAAGATAGTTAGAAATAAAAAAAATACCAACAAAAAACCACACTGAAATAATTAACACAGCAGGCCAGGATAATAAATTGCAGACTTGCAAAAGATAACAAAAGCACCCACAGTTGGGAGGACGCCAAAACCCAGATAAGCCTCTCGACAAAGATAATGCACACTTTGCTTCCAGCAAGGAGCTGTGTGCAAACGCCCCACTTATATCCTGTTTTCCCAGCTGCAACTCATGAAAGGGATCAGGGCCCTTTTCTCCCCCATAAGCCATGTTGGTCCCTTCTCTGTTCCTCCCTGCATGCCCTAGGATGAAGAGGGGTTGGCCCTGGGACTTCCTCTGAATGCCCAGCCGGACTGGGCCCTTCCCCAGTTTCCTCCACAGCCACCAGAGCCACACTCCCACCCCCTGTCAGCTGCTCAATCTCCCCCTCAGAATCAGACTCCAACAAGGGCATGACAGTTTCGTGACCCAACTAGGTAATACCATCAGTGCTGAAAAAGACAGGGGTTGGTTCTCTGTTTGTGGTATGGCCTGTTCCATATTGAAGGGAGTGTTCTTGATGATTCCTTGTGGGAATATTGTTAAGCGAATACAAGTCTGAATTTTGATCACGTGACCAAGGGAAGGCTACAGGCAAAATCCTCGGTTTGCAGCAGTTCATTTAGTGACTGTTGTGGTTAGCTGGCAGCAGGTGCAGATGGTTGAGGAGAGCGAGGACTCAGAGGAGGGGCCAGGACCATTAGGGAGTGGACTGCTGCCTTCAGAGATTGTGGGGGCTGGCAGCAGCGATGAGGAGGTTCCCGAGGAGCCTGTGCCAAGTGCGCGTGCGCGCAGGGTTGCTCGCAGGAAAGAGCAGCTGCAACAGCACGGGCGACTCGGGAATAAGGCTGCAAGGTAATGGCCCCTCCTTCAAGAATATGAAAGCCAGCTGTGAAACAAACGTTCCTTGCAGAAGGCAAAGACGTTTTGAAACTCCAGCCTCGTGGACATTCCAGTATCCTGAGTTTGTACTGAAGATTCTTATTTTGCAAATTATTTCTTGTCTGTAATCTTTTGGCAAGTCTCGCACGGTTTGGCAAGGCTCGTGCTTATCACAGCTCATTATTCTGTAAAAGCGTTACAAGGTGTTTTTTTTTTCTTTTTGGATTGTGTTTGATTTGTTGGAAAAGGACGTGGGTCAAAACAGTGACCGAAGTTATGACGGCGATGCAAAAAAGCGACTTAGGACCGTTCTGCGCTCTTGCGACCATTGCGCCAAACGATCCTAAGTCCCTTTTATGCATTGACGTCATAACTTCGGTCACTAAACGAACTGCTGCAAACCAAGGATTCGCCTGTAGCGTTGCAACTTCTGAGAGTTGCTGAACGGCCCTTTGTGAGCCGAGGACCACCTGCGCAGCCTTACTGGAGTGAACAGATGGTGTTTTAAGAGCGGACTAACGTCTCTTGGCGTTGTAACTTAAGAGTTACACAGTGGGGGAGGGAAGGGACATCCAGCCGATATTAAATAATGGGCCGGCCAGAAAGCTTAATAGCTCTCTCATGCAAGATGCTTTGACGATCCACATTTTAAAAAGAGAGAGAGAGACGGGGTATATTTAATCTATGACCACCGCCGATTGAAAAGAAGCTTTTAGTAAAATATCTTGCCAATGTAAATGATTATTTGTTTCTAAATTAGCCTCTCTTTGCCACGAGTTTTTTTTTAAAATGTTCTTTTTCCCATCCTGTTTTATGGTGGTGTCTTGGGAGTAATATTTATAGTGCTAATATATCTGTATGTTAAAAAGTACATTTATTATCTGATATCTATCTCCATCTCCATTTCGATCTCATCTCTTTCTCAATCTACCTGTCTGTCTGTCTGTTTGTCTCTCTCTCTCTCTCATCTATCTATCTGGTCTGTCTGTCTATCTATCTATCATCTACCTAATCTATTATCTATCTATCTATCTATCTATCTATCTATCTATCTATCTATCTATCTATCATAATATAGATAGATAGATAGATAGATAGATAGATAGATAGATAGATAGATAGATAGATGATAGATAGATAGATATCTAACTATCTATATATCTCCATCTATCATCTATCTCTGTATATCTATCTGTCTATCTATCTATCTATCATTCATATATATGCAGAGTTATGAATCTGGTGATCTTAACATATATATATCCTGGTTGTACAGTTTTTAACTGTTATTGTTTTAATTTGTTTTACATTGTTATTTGTATATGTTTTTTGGTGTTGTTCAGTTGTATGTTGTGGAAGAGCACCTTATTTCATTGTTCTCAGGTTTCTGAGTACAATGACAATAAATTTATCTAAATCTAAATATATATCATATATATATATAAAACACCTGGGCACAAACAGATCCCCCCTGATACCTCCAGCTCAAACACACCCCAACCAGGCACCCAGATGAAACCTAGCTTCCTAACAAATGATAGCCGTCCATTTACTCGGAGCCAAGCTGCACTAAAAGCCTCCAATACAGGAAACACAATGTTGCCAGCCAATCAAGACACAAAAAAAGCCACAAAACAGACAGAAGATATTAGAAACACCAATCAAGCAGAACACAGCAAACTCCAAGACCAATAAACACAGACCAAGACTCCCAACCAATCAGGATGAAGAAAAAACCATTCTGGCACAGCAGTAGGCTAGCCCCAAATTTAAAACTGAGACGACTGTGAAAGTCTGACTCACAGATGAACACAATAGAGAAGCCTGATGATGGCAGATGAGATTCTGCCGAAACGTTGCTACAACTTTAAAAGCACAACTACTATGACGTGGGAAAATACCTGAACAAAGCTGAATACCATACATGTAAGTACCCGCGAAAACTTAAGAAAACAAATGTGTGTGTGTGTGTGTGTGTGTGTGTGTGTGTGTGTGTGTATCCATACTGGGGTAAATATCCCAAACATTTGATTAGAAAGGGGTATTTATTTCTGGCAATAAATAATTTCCCCGTGAGTAAAAGTCCCCTTGACACAAATCTTCTGCCTTGGCAAAGTTTATGCAGTTATTGAAAAATGGGCCATGCATTTTATTTTACCTTTTCCAAAAATTGCTAGGGTGGTTTACACAAAAGGCACCATTCCAAAAATAAAAAATAACTTCAACAGTGAAAATTTAAGAGGGGGAAAAACTAGAAAGCAAGAATGACCTCCAACTAAGCTGTTTGATGTTCAAAAACATGTTGGAATTCATCAAAAGCTCTCTTTGGCAACAGCAGCACGCGAAGCTCCTTGGGGGAAATATTTTGTGATTTAGATGGCCACCATGGAGAGATATTAAACATACCAACGTTGAATGGTTCCAGGAACCATTAATATGGTTACAGCCTCATTACAGGGAGTCCCTTGTGCCTGTCTATCTGCCTGCCTTGTTTCCTTCCTTCCTTCCTTCCTTTTTCTTCTCCTCCTTCCCTCTCCTTCCCACTCCTTCCTCTATCTCCTTTCCTTCCTACTCTAACCCCCATCCTTCCCACTTTTCTATTCCTTCCTTTCTTCCCTTCCTTAGTTTGTTCCTTCCATCCATCATCTCTCCTTCCCTTTCTTACTCTAACCTCTATCCCTCCCTCTTTTCTTTCCTTCCTTTCCTCCTTCCCTTGTTCCTTCCATCCATCCATCATCTCCGCTCTCTTCCTTCCTACTCTAACCTCCATCCTTCCCACTTTTCTATTCCTTCCTTTCTTCCCTTCCTTAGTTTGTTCCTTCCATCCATCATCTCTCCTTCCTTTCTTACTCTAACCTCCATCCTTCCTCACTTTTCTATTCCTTCCTTTCTTCCCTTCCTTAGTTTGTTCCTTCCATCCATCATCTCTCCTTCCCTTTTCTTACTCTAACCTCTATCCCTCCCTCTTTTCTTTCCTTCCTTTCCTCCTTCCCTTGTTCCTTCCATTCATCCATCATCTCCACTCTCTTCCTTCCTACTCTAACCCCCATCCTTCCCACTTTTCTATTCCTTCCTTTCTTCCTTCCTTAGTTTGTTCCTTCCATCCACCCATCCATCCATCTCTCCTCCTTCCTACCTTCCTTGCACTTTAACCATCCATCCTTTTCCTCTCTCATTTCCCTTCCTTCTTCCTTCCCTTCCTCCTTTTGTTCCTCCATCCATCATCTCTCCTTCCCTTTCTTACTCTAACCTCTATCCCTCCCTCTTTTCTTTCCTTCCTTTCCTCCTTCCCTTGTTCCTTCCATCCATCCATCATCTCCGCTCTCTTCCTTCCTACTCTAAACTCCATCCCTCCTTTTCTCATTTTCCATCCATCCATCCATCCATCTATCTATCCTTGCTCTCACCCACATCGTTCCTCCCTCCTCTTTCCCTCTCTCCTCTCTCCCTTTCTCTCTTTCTCCTCTGTCCCTCCCTCCCTTCTTTCCTCTTTCTTCCATGAAGTTCCTTGCTTGTTTTTCTCACTTTGTTCATTCTGGGACAAAACAGTAACACTGCGAAAGAACAACTTTCATTTCTGAGTGACGGTAAACTTTGCAAGGAGTTTCACCTCAGCTGCCGCTTTGAACTTTTGGGAGGAATTATTTCAATAAAACCGATTAATGTCTCATAGATGCAATTTTGGATTCAGTGTGGAATGTCAGACTGAAATTCTGAAGCCAAATGGAACGTTTACCTTCTGGGATTAATCTGTGCAACACTGACAGAAGTGGGGAAAGGTTATATAAATCTATCGCATTTTGGGGCTCGAGAAGAACAATTTTCTTACCAGAAGGGGTACCTGCTCCGGTTCCTCATTCCTGGAATATCTTGGTTAAAATCCATGAACACCAACCAGTAGTCAGAGGACAAGATGGGAGCTCCTTAATTTCACAATGCATGGACAGTTAACCAGAGTTTCAACTGGGAATCTGCAAGCATCCTAGACCAAGTTAAGGATGCTCCCAGATGATAGGTAGGTAGGTAGATAGATAGATAGATAGATAGATAGATAGATAGATAGACAGACATGAGAGAGATGATAGATATAGATTGATATAGATAGATGACAGGTAGATAAAGAAAAAGAGAGTAGACTAAAATATATATAGATAGATGATATTTATTTTCATAGAGAGATAGATGATAGATGATAGATAGATAGATAGATAGATAGATAGATAGATAGATAGATAGATAGATAGATAATAGATAGATGATAGATAGATAGATAGATAGATAGATAGATAGATAGATAGATAGATAGATAGATAGATAGATAGATAGATAGATAGATAGATAGATAGATAGATGATAGATAGATAGATAGATGATAGATAGATAGATAGATAGATAGATAGATAGATGATAGATAGATGATAGATAGATAGAGATGATAGATAGATAGATAGATAGATAGATAGATAGATAGATGATAGATAGATAGATAGATAGATAGATAGATGATAGATAGATAGATAGATAGATAGATAGATAGATAGATAGATAGATAGATAGATAGATAGATAGATGATAGATAGATAGATAGATGATAGATAGATAGATAGATAGATAGATAGATAGATGATAGATAGATAGATAGATGATAGATGATAGATAGATGATAGATAGATAGATAGATAGATAGATAGATAGATAGATAGATAGATAGATAGATAGATAGATAGAGATAGATAGATGATAGATAGATGATAGATAGATAGATAGATAGATAGATAGATATAGATAGATAGATAGATAGATAGATAGATAGATAGATAGATAGATAGATGATAGATAGATAGATAGATAGATAGATGATAGATAGATAGATAGATAGATAGATAGATAGATGATAGATAGATAGATAGACAGATAGATAGATAGATAGATAGATAGATAGATAGATAGATAGATAGATAGATAGATAGATGATAGATAGATAGATAGATGAATAGATAGATAGATAGATAGATAGATAGATAGATAGATGATAGATAGATAGATAGATAGATAGATAGATAGATAGATAGATGATAGATAGATAGATAGATAGATAGATAGATAGATAGATAGATAGATAGATGATAGATAGATAGATAATAGAGTGAATTAGGGTCAGTGGTAGGATTCAAAATTTTTACTACCGGTTCTGTGGGCGTGGCTTGGTGGGCATGACAGGGGAAGGATACTGTAAAATCTCCAGTCAGAGGTGGGATTTGCTGGTTCTCCAAGCTACTCAAAATCACCACTACCAGTTCTCCAGAATATATATATCAGACAAATTGGCCATCAACTCCCACATAGAGAGAAACAACATTTACACATCATTCAATAAGATACAATTAAAAAGCCAAAAAAGAAACAAAAAGATCAATCCTCTCTCCTCCTCTTCCTCCTCCTGCACCTGCACCACTCCCTTCTAGCACTGATGATGTTACCCAGTTGCGTCATGAAACGTCTGCAAGAAAACCACCAAGCTCAGAGAGCGCCAAGGACCTCCGCGCTTGGTTAAAAATCCAATGTCCAAGAGCTTCAGAAAAATCCGCATGGAAGGCCCGCTCTAACTCCCCTCATTCACCTCCCCTCTGACTTCACACCAGGCCGTAAAGCAACGTTCTCCAACTCGATTATATATTTATTTTCATCACCCTTTAGTGCCGTGTAAGCAGAGCACTTTGTCTCTATTAGTAAATAATCTCAATGATGATGCATCAAAGTTTTTTTATTATTATTCCTGAGCTTTGACAGCGAGCCAGCGAGAGAAGCTTATCTTAACGCCCCATATGGCAAAAAAAATCCTAACTCTGTCTGCTCAGAAACACATCCAGTGGAACTTTTAATGCCAGGAAATATAATTAAGATTGCAGCCTTTACAAGTCCGGGCCTGAGGTGTAACGCAAAACACAGATTTATCTCACGCACGGTTGAGCCTTTTAGCTCCTGTGCGGTGCAAGGATAAACATTTCTGAATTCCAGTTTGCTTCATCTATTATCCTTACGGTTGGTTGCGCAGCCCGCCAGGTGTTTTAGGCTGGATTTGGCATTTTCCTCTGCCTCTGGAGTCCTTCCCAAGGACCTAGGATAGGCAGATGCTTGAGGTGTTTGAAGGAGTTTAAGGTCTCATCACAGGATGCGGTCTTGATTCTATCCCTCTGTTAAGGCAGCCTAGGATTGCATTGGCTTTGGGGGCCACCCCCACACGTGGCTGGCTCATATATAACAGAATAAGAGAATAACACAGTTGGAAGGAACCTTAAAGGTCTTCTAGTCTAGCTCTAACCAGGGTGGACTGCTGGGGGTTTGCAGGGGCTCGGGAGAGCCCTAGCTAAGACTCTGGCAGGGCTCACAGAGCCTCAATAACCTCAGAAAGACAAGCAGCAAGGGAACAGCTCTTAGTAGGTTTAATTGAACTTCTGGGCGTTCAGCCAAGAGCATTTCACGCCTCGTAAAAGTGTTACAAGCTAGATAAACAATCCACTCAGTGCTTGTGAGGAGGAGAGCTAATAGGTCTCACTGTCGAGAGATTTCTCATTAGTTCTAAGTTGCTTCTCTCCTGATCAGAATAAAATGACAGAGTTGGAAGGGACCTTGGAGGTCTTCTAGTCTAACCCCTGCTCAGGCAGGAAACCCTAGAGCATTTCAGACAGTCTATTTTAAAAAAAACTTCCAGTGTTGGAGCCTTCACAAGTTCAGAAGGAGAGCCATTCCACTGATAAATTGTTCTCAGTGTCAGGAAATCGTATTTTTGGTTGCTTCTCTCTGTGATTAGCTTGATTTGGGGACTAGAGGCCAAAACCTAGCGATGAACGGTTGCAGGAACTGGGCTTGGCTAGTCTAAGGAAGAAAAGGACCAGGGGAGACAGGAGAGCAGCCTTCCAATATTTGAGGGCTGCCCCAGAGAGGAGGAGGGGGGTCAAGCTATTTTCTAAAGCACCGGTAGGCCAGACAGGGAATAATGGATGGAAACTGAACAAGGAGAGATTTAACCTAGAAATAAGGAGAAATTTTCTGACGGTGAGAATAATCAACCCATGGAACAAAAGCTGCCTTTGGACGTTAGGGAGCTTCATCACTTGGAGACCTTCAAGAAGAGCCTGGACTGCCATCTGTCAGAAATGGTGTAACGCCTCCCGCTTGATCAGGAGGTTGGACT